>NC_056726.1:1761416481-1761521481 GCF_019279795.1 Protopterus annectens
GTGTGTTTTTGTCACAGAAAGGAAAAGCCAATTCAGCTGATCCAAACTAAGCTCATCAAACTGTACTGACTTTTACAGAATGAGATGATAGTACGGTAGGGATCTGGAAATAAGCCCTTTCCCCACTGTACTGCGATCTTGAAGTTGGTATATATAATTAGTAGGGGTGTGGGAGGTACAGGGGACTTACTCCCTAGAAAAATACTGTTGTTTTTTTTTTTTGATCATTTGATCATTTAATAATTGAGCAAAATTTGATCTTCTGAGATTCATTTAGTTGACTATACAATAAAGGATCATATATATATATATATATATATATATATATATATATATATATATATATATATATATATATATGAGGACTTTACTATCTCGAGATACTGAAATCTTGAATTTCAGTATCTCAAGACGAAAGTGCCTGAAGTGCAGTTGAGCAAAATTGCAGTTGATCGAATTGAAATGTCGAATCCGTGGTTGTGGTGGTGCGCTGTGGGATATGGTTTGCCTGCCATTGTGTGGATATGTCTGGAGATTCAGATAAGTGCTGATTTTTTAAGGGTTTTGGGTAGGGATTTTGAGTGTATGTGAGTGTGTTGGGTAGTTATAGGTGTAAGTTAGAGTAGGTAGGTAAGAGTGTGAGTGTGTAAGTGTTGAAAGTGATGGTGTTTGTACGTATGTGATGTGTGTTTGTGCAAGGGAAATATAGAGTATGTAGTGGGTTTAGTGTCTTTGTCATTTTAGTCCGACCTCATAGTATATATATATATATATATATATATATATATATATATATATATATATACATATATATATATATATATATATATATAGTGCATATATATATATATATATATATATATATATATATATATATATATATATATATATATATATATATATATATATAAGTTGAGGTGTGGGCTGCAGGGGGGCTTGCTCTCTTGCTTATATTTAGGGTAGGTGTGTGTATTTGTGTTGTTGTGTTTGTGTTTTGTTGATTTGTTGTAGTGTGGAGAGGAAGGTGTATGTATGTATATGTGGTGGAGGGTGTATTTAAAAGTCGCAATTTTGATGGACTATTCTTATTTTGAGCTTATTGACAGATTTGGCCGCATAAAACTGTTGCACTTCTTGCAATAGGCCCTCTACACAAGATTCTTAGTGTTACAGTTTTCTGGGGACTATGAAGAGTCTGGAGATAGACATTTTCCCTATATGAGAAACAGGTTATATAACCCTATGTTGAAACATGTCTGAAAGAATTGAAAGAGAAGATGTTGATCTGAGGGGACCTGAGGAATGCCTGAAGGAATTCGAGGAGAGTTCCACTGAAGTCTGTATCCATTCTTTATAGTGTCAAAACCCATGTATCTAAAGTTACTGGTTTCTAAAATGGGAGGGAGATGTGTGTAACAAAGTTATCTTGTTTCTGAATTTGAAGTGCAATCAGGATGTTGCACATGTTGCTCTATGACATACTAGGACACAAGTTTATTAACTGCCAAGGAGGACAACACCTTTCCATAAACTGAATGTAAAATTATACGGATGCTTTCTCATTACCACAAAATAGAGAGTTATGAGCAAAACTCTTTAACATCTAACTTTTCTAATATATTTTCATGTATAAGGAGGGTAAGAAATTTATAGATACAATATTTAATAATTTTATACTGTTTCTTATTTGGTTCTTAATACCTGGGCTAGTTCAAGTTTTTTTTTTTTTTACTTAAAAGAAAGGAAGATGCCGTGATTTTGATTGAGCAGATGTTCTCGATCTGTACATTATTTGTGATGTATTCAGTGTTTGGTAGAGATTTATTCTTGCCTGAGCATGGTACAGTCTTGATACATGGGTAGTTACTAATATGACTGCTCCATTTTCCATGTCATTTTAGTAACAGAACAAACAAATAAGTGTACATTAAACATACATCTATGCTAGATTATAAAAATATATGCTAGATTATAAAAATATTTCAAAACCATTCCACCAGCTTCATGACAAAAGATATCACCACTTTAAAAATGCCATCAAAACATTATTCTTAGTTTATTAAAATATTATCAGTTACAGCAGTATTCACCATATCCCCATTCAGTAAAGCAATACTTACTATATTCAGTCATATAAAATAAATGCTAAAGAGGTGTATTTTGTCTAAAAACACTAAGCTAATCAGCACAAAACACCTACAAAATTCACTGTAGATTCAGGAAGCCTCCGTGTAAGAGTTATAACTCTTACACGGAGGCTGCAGTGAAACTGTGTGATGTCAGCATGTCATGCATATGCATGAGGTGCATAAGGCATGCTGAATCACACTAGTAACTCTTACACGGTCCGTGTAAGAGAGTAGGGGGCGTGTCTGTAGGCTAAGCCCTGCAAGCGGACACGCCCCCTGAAGACTAGAATGGCTGAAAGTAAACAGCCACGAGAGAGGCCATGGAAATGTGCATAAACACACTACACAACACATGCCCCGATAGACCATCACTGTATAAAGTGAAGAGATGTAATAAAATTAAATTAAAACCTTTTTTTTTTTTAAAACCCCGTAAATGTTTGCTACTGTGTGCGCCCGTGCGCTGGTGTGCTACTAGCAATCACAGTTAGCAATCAGTGGAAAAGGATATAAGAACTAAATATGCAAAGTAAGCCAAGAAGTAATAGCTTAGCGGTAGAGTTGCCGGCCTAAGAGTAGGCAGGCAGGGTTCGAGCCCCCACAACAACCTTTTTTTTTTTTTTTTTGTAAATAAGCACTAAAAAGCCCCCTGACAGTATTGTACACATGTAAATGTATTCCCTTTTGTAAAATGGAATGAAATGGAGCATATATTCTGAAAAAACACAATAACAAAAATAGTCAGAAATGTACTGATAGGTAAGCTGCTGTGAGACGGAGTGCCCGTAGCTGAGTAGTGTTTAAAAAGCTGTAAACTGCGTGCCTGTTGCTAGGCATCGGTTTAACAAAGTGAAACTGTTTGCAACTAGCTGTGCTTAGCTGAACATGTGTGTCACTAGCCAATTAAGGTTTATCCCAGCGCACACCGTTTGCACGGCGCTCCCACAAGCTAACTGCCAGTGCGCATGCGTGAGCTCCGCGCAAACGAGCGCAGACCTGGTTTAAAGTGCTTAAAAGTGCCTTTATGGCACTTTGATTGACAGGTCCTGTACTCAGTTTGAAAGTTTGCTAAGAAAAATAAATTCCCACTGTCAGTCTCGAACCCAGGACCTTGGTAACATTAGTCTGTATGACCTACCACTAAGCCATGCCTGCTTTACAAAAACACACTGCTAAAATAAATATAACATGTAATAGTAGGAATCAGTATAAAGGCAATATAGGAGATGTACTATCTAAAGCATGTCAGGTAGGGTTTTAATGGCCAAATTACTGGATTCCCATACTAGTTCAGTGTGAACAGAAACAGCCCTGCTACCTGTTAGCTTGTACATAATAATGTAAGGTAATGTACATTTATTTATTTATTTATTTTACATTTGTTAACCGGGCTAGTCTGGCTGGATACATGTCCATTTTCAGCAGAGGCCCGAGGAGAAAAGCTCCACTAATAGACTACGACAATACATGAAGACTACTTTACTAAGTAGATCAATCTTTTTAACAGAGAACAAACACAAAACAAATCAAAATGTCCAACAGAATACAGATTGTTGAAGGTATGTATATCTACACATACATATATATAAATATATATTAATACATATGAAATATAGTCGTAGGTCTCAGTAGCCATACACACTCACTACAGGAAACAGTGAACATAATTGCAGCAACCTGAATCTGCAACACAGCCTGACCCCTGTGTGACCTACTTACCCTTCTAACTGCTTAAAGGTGGCCTCAGCACTTTGATTGACAAGTCCTGTACTCAGTTTGAAAGTTTGCAAAGTAAAAAAAATTCCCACTGTCAGTCTCAAACCCAGGACCTTGGTAACAGTAGTCTGTATGACCTACCACTAAGCCATGCCTGCTTTGCAAGAACACAGTGCTAAAATAAATATAACATGTAATAGTAGGAATCAGTATAAAGGCAATATAGGAGATGTACTATCCAAAGCATGTCAGGTAGAGTTTTAATGGCCAAATTACTGGATTCCCATACTAGTTCAGTGTGAACAGAAACAGCCCTGCTACCTGTTAGCTTGTACATAATAATGTAAGGTAATGTACATATGTGAAGGTATGTATATCTACACATACATATATATAAATATATATTAATACATATGAAATATAGTTGTAGGTCTCAGTAGCCATACACACTCACTACAGGAAATAGTGAAGATATATGCAGCAACCAGAATCTGCAACACAGCCTGGCTCCTGTGAGACCTACTAAGCCCTTTAACTGCTTAAAGGTGCCTCCAGCACTTTGATTGATAGGCCCTATACTCAACTCAAAAGCAGAATATGAGCATACTAGTAGGCCCTACCACAAGACCATTGTAACACTAGTCTGTATGACCTACCACTAAGCCATGACTCTCATACAGGAATATAGTGCTAAATAAGTGGAACACGTAATAGTATGAATGAAGATAAAGGCAATATAGTATGTCTACTACCCAAAGCATGTCATGCAGACTTTTATAGTCCCAATTACTGGGTTCCCATACTAGTGTAGTGTTAACAGAAACAGCCCTGCTAATTGTTAGCTTGTACCCAATAATGTCAACTAATGTACATATATGAAAGTATGTATATGTACACAGATATATATATATATATTTATATAGCAATACATATGACATATAGTTGTAGGTGTCAGTATGCATACACACTCACTATAGGGAACAGGCAAGATAAATGCAGCAACCTGAATCTACAACACAGCATGAAGCATGGTAGATGTACTAACCTTCACACTCACAAAACACTGTCAACAGCATACCAGCATGGTCCACGCCCTACAATCTGAAAGGGCAACGCCTATCTCACATACCCTTTTATAGCAGTGTCCTGAAATCACAGTGAGACATGCAATCAGTACACACCCAGCTGCATGCAATTAGCAAATGCTGCCTTACAATTGGTGCAGAGGCCATCACATGGACCTATGCAGATACCTACAAAAGCAATGAATACCCACACTACACTCATGCAATACATTCATTGCACAAAACCGACAGAGAAAGAGAGAGAGAGACAGAGAGAGAACAAAACAGAACAAAACAGAAATAAAGACAGCCAGCAGCAAAACCAGCAGCAGCAGCAGCAGCAAACTTCAAGCAGCACCAGTGACACACCAACAGCTGCCACAAACACAGGTAATGCAAAGTAGCAGGTTAATCCTGTGTATACTGTGACACCTCCAAATGTATCATAGTTCACTATCTATAGGTATGTCCATGAGATAGGTTGTGTGTACATAGTCATGAAATATAAACATATGTAATATTGTTGTACATGTGGGCCATAACTAACACTTCCATAGCTTAGAACACAAGGCCAGTTGTGCATATGATGCAGTAGTTCCCAGGGTCAGTAGAGGTTCCTCCTCATTGGTGTGGGACCACTGTGTATGTATGGCACTGTTCAGGTACATATCCTGTAGTATGGCCAGGGATTAATATCAGTCTGTCATGTGGTGCTATGTCCTCCAGGGGTGAATGTAGCACACATCCAGGGATACCATTTCGTAACAGTGATGATATGTGTTCTGCAATGATGAGGGTGGCTCTCACCTGGACATGTGAGAGGATAGGGAGGTTACAGTCATCTGGGATAACTAATAACACGTGTGTAGGACAATGGGGGTACCTGCACCTAAACTGTCTGCAACAATGTTGGCAATATCTGTGCATTTGGTGAATGTGAAGCATCTTAACACTGCAGACAACAGATGCCTTCCCGTCATGTGAATCTGCCCTGTGCTGCAGTAGCCTCCTACTATTGTTATACAATATGCCTGTATCTGTAGTCCACTGGACAGGATTAATAAGTGGTGTGCAGTTGTTCTGGGTTAGATAACTGTGTGCACAGTACATGCAGTATGTGGGATGTCTGTGGTACGCATCTGCAAAGGTGCTGGCGGTGTGTGTTGTGGCTTCCACTGGCCCAGTGGGCTGCATGGATAGCATCACTGTCATAACTACTGAATAACTGTGTAATAACATGCATACATAGCAAGGTAGAGTACTGTGCTTGTGGTGTTGTTCAGATATGTATATCCAGGCTGAGTAATGTGTGTCCACATCACAGGGTTGGATGGCAGCACACATCCAGTATGTATGGATGAACACCCAGAATGTGTCAGACGTGTCACCTGTGCAGAAGTATCTGGCCATTACCTGTGCATCCCCCACAACACACACACATGCAACATATGGCAGATGTACTATAGCAGTACACACATGTTCAGAGGTTCATACTAGGCTATCTGCCCGAGGGCATTTACAAGCCTAGCCCATCGTTTTGTGGCTTACGCCACCCCTTTAGTATGGGGAACCATACCCATTATTTTGCTGTGCCTCTGTCGAGCAGTGACACGGAGGTAATCCCTGGGGTATATCTGCGATCTCCCATCCATTGGTCAAGATTTCTCTTGAACAAGGCTAGCGAGGTGCTCTGCCTCACATATACCGTGATTTTGTTCCACAGCATAGGGAGTCTTTGGGTGATGAATCTATCCCTCCAGCATGTCCTATTAATAGCCGTGTCGAGGTTTAAGTCTCCGCCTTGTGGCTCTGATGGATCTAGGTTTTTAGGTGAAGCATATTCATCAAATCTGGGTTTGACATGGCCTTGTATGTTGGGCAAAGGTCACCTCTGAGCAAGCGGTGGCGACTGAATAGAACATACATGGACATGCTGGAGGTGCAAATTCCTAACTGAGTGGCTCCTTCACTCTGTAATGAGCTCGAACAGTTGAGAATGAACAGTTCATAGGTTCATACTAGGCTATTTGCCCTAGGGCATTGGTAAGCCTAGTAGAATGTGTTTGTCTTTGCCACCCAATCACATCTTATGCTGCTATGCCCTTGTCCGACTTTAGTATACTTTGCCTCTGTCTAACAGCGACATAGAAGTGATACCTGGGGTACAACTATGATCTCCATCCACTCATCCAGATTCCTATGGAAGAGAGTCAATGAGGGACTCTGCCTAACCAGTAGTGTGAGCTCATTACAGAGTGAAGGGAACCTCTCGGTTAGGAATATGTCCCTCCAGCATGTCCATGTATGTCAGTGCTGAGGTCCAGCTCTCCTGAGCATGTGGCTGTATGGGACTCTGATTGCCTGAGGTGCATCACGTTCATTACTGCTAGGTAGGACATGGCTGTATATGGCATGCACAGATTGCCTCTGAACAGGCAGTATGCCACTGAGTCCAGCTGGATTCACTTTACCTGGGCAGCATATGACATCTGTGTGAGCCATTGCATCCCCTTGATGATGTACTGTTGTCCTGTACCAGTTGCTGTAGGTGTCTGGTTAGGTACATCCCAAAAGGTGCATTGTACGCAATTATAGGCCTGATGATGGATGAGTACAGAGGCACAATGACCTCCCTGCCATACATGTGAATCAGTCATGATTAGCTGGGCTATATAACATGTCTGTCAATCCACGTTGGCCATGTGGTAGACAAATGACAGACCGCTACCATGTTTCTTCCCAGGTCCCCAACCACGCCTTCTGTACTCAATGGCCTAACACCTATGTTGTACTGTGCCACCAATGTCGAGGCGTGGGAATCTGCATTGAATACTGATACTCCCCCTCCCTTGTTCAAGTGTTGTGCCCGACAAGAATGGTAACAGCTATAACGTGGTAGTACTGGTGTGCTCCTGTGAAACCTGAAACAGGTTCATGTTACTGCACAGATATTGATGTCCAGAATGCTAGGTAGGGTTTTGGGTGCGTGCATCCTTGGGTCTAGACGTCCAGTGTTGAGTAGCATCACTCTTACTTCCTCATCCTTTGTGATACAAATGGATGTGGGTTTGCCTTATGAGCCTTGCCTAATACAGGCACTATGGGTGTAGCAGGAGGCTCCGCCAAATGTCAATAGGACTGTGGTGACAGGTGCAAGCTGTCCCTAGCAAAGCATACCACCCCAAGATGGCAGGCATTGGCACACCTGTGAATGACACCAGTATGTCAGTCAATTGTTGGAAGGGATCATCGTGCCTTGATATTGTGGCATTGTTCTAGGTGAGGGTAGGATGCTACTCAAGGTCAGGGTCAAACTGTCTCAGGCTACGTGCTCAGAGAGCTCTGTAATGTCTCATGTCATGTAGTCCAGGGAGGAATGTGTCAGGCCATTCACAGCAGCATGGACATTGACTGAGTCATACCTGTACCTGCCTTGGGGTTACCTGACTGTTTGTGTTATGTGGCAGTTCATAGTGCCTGACAGGCTGCACACCGTGACCCTCACCTCGTTAAGCCTGGTGAACGTGATGTGAGTGTGCCTGATGATAGAGGCACCTAGTACAGGTGTATGAGGTGTGTTGTTAACTGTTAATGGCTGTGAGTGTTCAGCACATTGGCTTTGTGTGATATGTGTTGCACATGTTCGTTTATGTGGTAGTGGTTGCCTGGATGTCTGCTTAGGAGGTCTCTGCTGCATAGGCAGAGCTGTGGTCTGAGCCTACAAGTATGATCATGTGTGATCATGTGTTAGGTCCACTGTTGTGGTAGGTCTACATGAGACTGGAAGTGTAGTGAGCGATCCCCTTTGCCACGTGACTGGTTATGGCGGTATTGACTAGACAGAGCCTAGCCTCCAGTCTGGTATATGGTTGCATCACTCACATGAGTTTGAATTTGTTGTTAGGAGGAGGGGGTTGTCTGTGTACATGCATCTGTTCTAACATTGTTTCTGGAGTACCACACTCACCAGCTGGACTGAGGAGGGAACTGACAACTGACCTCTGGACATGCGAGAATACTATTGTGAACTCTGTAATCACTAATGATTGAAAACAAGGTCCAGTGGGGAGTGAGGGTGTACTGACATTACCTACAACTGCTGACTGATATAAAAGCGTCAGTGAGCAAATGCCAGGTAACCTAAGTGCAATGTGTCACAATGAAGTAAATGCAACAATGACAAGCAGTCACTTGCTGTCATGTGTAACATGGAAGTGCGTACAGTAAGCAATGCAGATAACAGTAGTGAGTCACAGATGTGTTGCAAAGATGTGTACTATGTGGATATAGCATACCAGTGAAATAACAAGCTAACAGATAACAAGCATATAAACAAAGGTAGATGCAGGAGGCCTGGATGTAGTGTTTGCTACAACAAACAAGGTGTAGCAATGTCAGTAAGATACAGCTCAGATATGCAGGCACTATAAACCTGAAACCAGATGTCCCCAGCTATGAATGGCAGAGTACAGCCTATTGTCACACATGGGTGCAGACCACAAACCTCGTTAATGTTAAATAACTGGCCTGAAGGCCAACTGCCCATACCAGAAGTAATACACTTGTACACTGGGCCCACAATCAGCAGTTCCCAACTTCAATGGATGAAAGATATGTGTCCTGCCACCACAGTGCTTGCCACCAACCTCCCTAATGTAAAACAACTGGTCTGAAGGCCAAGTACTTAGTACAAATGACATAGAATGATAGCTACACTGTAATCAGGTTTTAACCAATCAGTAATAAGTAGAAGTTAACACTACCTGTATAGAATGTGTACCATGTATTGTTGAGATACTATGCTGATAACCTGTTTGTGTACCTTTCCAGATAGACATGGCACCTAAACGGAATCCTGCCTACTCTGCTGCAGAGGATGACGTGATCCACCAGAGCCTGGTGCGTGACTATGCCATCCTGTTCTCACGCACCACCCAGAATCAGCAGGAGAGGTCTGCACTGTGGCAAAACCTTGTTAGCAGGATAAATGATGTTGGCATGCATGATAGGACATATGAGCAGGTGAGACATCACTGCAGTGATTTGATAAGAAATGTCCGCCAGCGTGCTGCAGATATCCGCAGGCAACAGGCTGCCACAGGTGGGGGTGGCCACATATCCCCCCCTCACCAGACAGGAGGGGCTACTGCTAAGTGTTGTGGATCCAGCCCCAGAACAACAGCAACCATCATGCATCCTGATGGAGGTTGGATCCACACAGCAGCAAGACAGCGAGCGTGCAGGTAAGATGCCATATTCATTTATTGTTATTACTTTTACATTTGTTGACCCAGATAGTCTAGCTGGATATAAGTTCATTTTCAGTAGAGGCCTGTGGAGAAAAGCTCCACACATAACGTAATAAAGGCAGACAGACAAGTTGTCATTACAGACAGCCAACATAATAGAATTGTACACCAGCCTGTTAATTAAATCAACATACATGTAAGGAAGTCAAACAGTTTAGAGTCATACACAATGTACCGTTGGTTTCAAAGCAATCCTACCTAAAGCATAATGGTTATGCAATAAGGCAAAAGCCATATACATAATAGTTAGGGCTCAGAAGGGTAGAGAAGTAGAAGGAGTATGACAGATACAATGATATGGAAGAGGCAGGAGTCAAGAAGGGAAGTGAGGAAAAGAAGGAAGACAGTCAAGAGGAGGTGGGAGGGATGGGAGAAGTAGGTCAGAGCATAGAAGGACATCAAGGTGAAAGAAACAGGGTAGAAGCTAGTTTCTATGCACAATGAGGGGTTAAAGGTGAAGAGAGGGTAGGGAGAGGGACGTTAGCCTGGACTCCAAGAAGAACAAAGCCAGTGGGTTTGGAAGTACAGTTTGAGTTGACGTTTGAAGAGAGGTAAGGGTGAGATTAGAGTTAACTCCTGGTATGTACATATGACTGTTCTGTACGCTGTTACTTCATGCATGCATAAGGTGTGCATGTGGTATGTATCTGTCATCATGATATATATACAGACATGATGTGCAGCTGATGTGTATAAGGGAACTAGTGTACTACTGTACTGTATCATGTGCAAAATGAATGGCACACATGTGCCCACTGACATTACTCTCTTCACACTTCCAGGTCCCTCCCATGTAGCAATGAGGCAGGCCATACATGCTGGTGAGTCTTTTTAAAATTATCTGTAAAACAATTTATAAAACTAGGAAGAGTAGTGTAACTCTGTAGTAGACATGCTGGTGAATGTGTTCACAATAACTGTAATTGACAGGTAGTAAATTGAGTAGTGTAACATGGTACTGATGTGTGTTTACTGTGGGGTGTGCATGTGTGCAAGTGTGCCTGTGCCCAAGTGTGCATGTGTGTTAGTGTCCATGAGTGCATGTGTCCATTTCTGAATGTGTGCATTAGTATTGAAGTGCATCTCTTTCAAATATGTATTGAGACTGTAATCTGTGTTCCATGTTTTCCTCCCGTAGGTTCTGGTGCTGCTCTGGTGACCTGCAGCAGGGAACCTGAATCTTGTGCCCCAGGTACTGATGATGATGAAATGTCTGTAATGGTGCAGGAAGGTGTGTCTGGGTCCGCCATTGGTGAGCCAATTGACAGTACACAGCTTTCAACCCCGTCAATGCGCACAGTCATCCTGCTGTTACATCCTTTGTCACCATTGTCCCTAGGTGATGGACAGTCAGCAGTGGGCATAGATCAGGGTAATGTGGTACCTGTGGTACATGCATCCTCACAAGGCAGCCATGTGCAGAGGCCTCCAATGGTACCACGCAGACAGTCGCCCATGGGTTCTCGTGGGGGCATCCGTGGCCGTACTGCCTCTGGTCGGCGTGCCGAAGGAGGTATGTCAACCTCCACTATGTTTAGAACTGTCATGCAGGCACAGGCACGTATGGAAAGGTACACCAGACAGGGTCTGAGGGAGCTGAGAGCATGTTGCATAGCCATGACAGGCGGCATGCATGATGTTGCGAATGCTATCCGTAACTTCACAGATGTCATTGACAGACGTTGTGGGGCATAGAACAGCTGCTCCACAACCAGATGTCCATGGGCCAGGGCGATGGTGTGCATTTGCGGCGTCGACGTGGCGTATGCCAGCAAGAGCACCAGCTGGCAGTGGCCGCGCACAACAGGCCCACTCGCGCGCCTCAAGTGCCAGCACCAGCCCCAGCAATGCTGGGTCTGTGCTGTCATCCAGACGCCCCAGGAGACCACGTGCACGTGGCTCTGGACAGTCCCAACGGGAACTGTGTCCAGTCAACACACCCCTGCTTCCGATGACAGTACCCAGTCTGGGTTAGTACCGGATACGGCCCGTAGCACCCTGCCAGGCACAGGTACCGTGTCCGTGCCCACAGACACTGATCTGGATGACCTGACAGGTGCAGTCTGTGGCTGTCCACAAAACCCTGTACATGGCAGCCATTATGTGGGACTGTGTGCGTGCTTACACACATGCAGAAACCTGGAAACCTAACACCTAGGGCAAACACATACACACACACACTGCACCAACAACGGTCCACCCTGTACTGCTGCCCCTCACAAACACACATACACACACATGTCAATTGGTGTTACCAGTGGCCAGCTTGGGTATACCTAACCCACACCCTGTGCATATGATGACACTGTGCCACCTCCTGCATACTACAACATCGGTGCAGGTAAAGGTAAACATGTTGCTGATGCACAGGGTGACTACATAGATGTGTATAAGTAGTAACATGTTGGTAACTGTTGACTGTTGCAGTATAAATGTGTGTATATCCCAGCAGTCCTGCTGCAGTAACTGTATGAATGTCCTCAATTGTTATCTGCACCCATACTACTTAACAAAGTGTACCAGCTGCACACCATCACATGCTAACATTGACTATGGCAATGCATCTTGTGCTGTTATGTAGATTCAGCTACATGTATCTGTTCTGTCACACATGCATCTATACACACCCTGCTACCCACACAGATGCACACACTCACCTGCCATTCCCATTATTTATCACCCTACATGAGTAGCTGTTGATACATGACAGGTACACATTTCAGAAGTGCACTATGTTGTTTACTACTGGCATCCCTTCTCTACCTGTACTCACAGGGTTCAGGCAACCTCATCAGTTGGAAGATGTAATGTGCATCAGGTACTGTAGTACCCTGATTGCCACAGCAAACATGTTTCCCATATGAAATGCACACACAGACACATCCCACATCCACACACTTGCCACATTCAGGCTTCAGAACACTATCTAGGTATATTCGGTACATGTGTTACAGTAGCATGTAACACTATACTGAGTACTGGCAGTTAGTTGTCTGTTGTCATGTTGTCTGTATAGAATAAAAGAATTGTTTGATTATCCTACTCCGCTTTGTGGACATTACTTGAAGAAGTGTTACCTTACATGTGTTATCAGTACCACCACCTTCTGTTTTGTAGTTTTGTTTGTATAGGGTGCTATCAACATCACTGCTTGTTAAGGGTAATGACCACCCTGCAGTGCATAGCCCCATGTGGCAAAAGCCACATCCCACCCCATCATTGTGCACACACTAACCCCACCAACAGTAAAACACATACTTTCCATTTGCAAGATTCAAACCCATACCTAACTGTGCAATGACAGTAGAAACAGACACATTAGCAGAGTGTGCTATTTGCAGTAGTTGCAGAAATCCTTACTAATGCTGTACTTAGAGGGTGCTGACATCATCTGTGTGTAGGAGGAGGGATGTGCACCCTGTAGTGTGTTCTCCCAGTTGGCAAAAGGCAGTTAACCCTCCCAGCATAGTGCACGCACATAAACCACACTCATACTAACACACATACATTCCCTTTGCAGGATTCAAACCCCTACCTAACTATGTTAAGACACTACAGACGGACGCATTAGCACAGCGAGCTATTCGCATTACTGGGGAATTTCTTTTCCCCTGATATACTTATAGGGTGCTGACATCATCAGAGTCTAGAAAGTTGTGGTGTGTTTTCCCAGTTGCCAAAAGGGATGTTTCTTTCATACACACTTGCACACACACTTACCCCCCCTTCACACACACTTGCCACCTGCTGGATTCAAACCCCTACCTAACTATGTTATGACACTCCAGACGGATGCATTAGCACGGCGCGCTATTCAGATTACTGAGAGAATCCTTTTCTCCAATATACTTATAAGGTGCTGACATCATCAGAGTCTAGAAAGTGGAATGATCATCCTGTGGTGTGTTTTCCCAATTGCCAAAAGGATGTTTCTTTCATCACACACACTTACCCCCCCTTCACACACACTTGCCACCTGCTGGATTCAAACCTCCTACTTAACTATGTTATGGCACTAGAGACGGACGCATTAGCACAGCCCGCTATTCGCATTACTGGGGAATTTCCTTTCCCCTGATATACTTATAGGGTGCTGACATCATCAGAGTTTAGAAAGTGGAATGATCATCCTGTGGTGTGTTTTCCCAATTGCCAAAAGGATGTTTCTTTCACCTTCCCACACACTTGCCACCTGTTGGATTCAAACCCCTATCTAACTATGTTATGACACTAGAGACGGACGCATTAGCACAGCGCGCTATTTGCATTACTGGGGAATTTTCTTTCCCCTGATATACTTATAGGGTGCTGACATCATCAGAGTTTAGAAAGTGGAATGATCATCCTGTGGTGTGTTTTCCCAGTTGCCAAAAGGGATGTTTCTTTCATACACACTTACCCCCCTTCACACACACTTGCCACCTGTTGGATTCAAACCCCTACCTAACTATGTTATGACACTAGAGACGGACGCATTAGCACAGCGCGCTATTCGCATTACTGGGGAATTTCCTTTCCCCTGATATACTTATAGGGTGCTGACATCATCAGAGTTTAGAAAGTGGAATGATCATCCTGTGGTGTGTTTTCCCAGTTGCCAAAAGGATATTTCTTTCATACACACTTACACACACACTTACCCCCCTTCACACACACTTGCCACCTGTTGGATTCAAACCCCTACCTAACTATGTTATGACACTAGAGACGGACGCATTAGCACAGCACGCTATTCGCATTACTGGGGAATTTCCTTTCCCCTGATATACTTATAGGGTGCTGACATCATCAGAGTTTAGAAAGTGGAATGATCATCCTGTGGTGTGTTTTCCCAGTTGCCAAAAGGATGTTTCTTTCATACACACTTACCCCCCTTCACACACACTTGCCACCTGCTGGATTCAAACCCCTACCTAACTATGTTATGACACTAGAGACGGACGCATTAGCACAGCGTGCTATTTGGATTACTGAGAGAATCCTTTTCTCCAATATACTTATAGGGTGCTGACATCATCAGAGTCTAGAAAGTGGAATGATCATCCTGTGGTGTGTTTTCCCAGTTGCCAAAAGGGATGTTTCTTTCATACACACACACTTACCCCCTTCACACACACTTGCCACCTGCTGGATTCAAACCCCTACCTAACTATGTTATGACACTAGAGACGGACGCATTAGCACGGCGCGCTACTTGGATTACTGAGAGAATCCTTTTCTCCAATATACTTATAGGGTGCTTACATGATCAGTGTCTAGAAAGGGGGATGAGCATCCTCTGGTGTGTTTTCACATTTGCTAGGGGTAACATTTGGACCAAGTGTGTGAGCATGCCCAGTTCAGCCTTCCCGTGGCATGTTGTGTGAAAGATTTATCTAAGTGTGTGAGCATGCCCAGTGTGGGCTTTACATATGTTGAACTCTGCAGCCCATCACATTTGTGGATGAGTGTGACCTTCAACAAATACCTGAAGTTTATGGTTGTGTGTTCTGTGCCATGTTGTGTAGTTACTGTCCGAATGCTTTTTGTGTGAACAAAACAGGGAGTATACTGTGCCTGCAGGTTTTGCATGGGATACTTTGCACACAATTGTCAACATCCGTTCATACTGACCTAACACTGTAGCACTGTCTAGTGTAGTGTTTCAGTACTTTCACTGTGGTGGTCAGTATCCTGGCCTTTAGTCCTATCACTGCTTTACATTTCCATAGTGTGCACAACAGCCTGGTTAGGGTCCAGTTGTGCACATCTGCACAAAGGCAGTGCCTCTACAGACCCTGTTAATTGCTGCCCCATAAGCTTAACAAGTGTAGTCTGCAAATCTATGGAGAGGATCATAATTGAGCTCATAAACAAAGATATAGGGACATGCAGACATTGTACCCATCCCATTTTGGCTTGGTCAGGGGCAGATCATGCCTTTTGTACTGGGTTGACATCTTCAAATTGGTCACTTAGGCCATTGTTGGGGAAAGGCAGTCCATACAGCCTACCTTGGCCTTGCAAACACTTTCAACACAATACCCCACTCAGGTATTGTGGAAAACCCTAACAACTGAAATGTAAACCCATATGTCACAAGATGGGTTGCAAACTGGCTTAAGGACGGGACCCACAGGGTTAGAGTTGCTGGCACTATGTTAGACTCCAGGCTGGTCACAGGTGGTGTCACACAGGGCTCAGTCCTTGGCACCATTGTTTGTCATGTACTTCCCAGAAGTACAGGCCAACATGGGAGGACCTTGGATGACAATGTTAGCAGATGACTGCACACTGGGCACCATAGTGGACAGTGCATCACACACAGATATCCTTCAGAAGGGACTCACAGTAACTGATAGCTGGTGCCAGGGCCATGGCCTGAAGTCAGAGTGCACAACATGTGTAGACATACCCTTCAGGAAAAGCAAGGTGACCCCAAGCTACCATATAGGTGGCAATCCTCTAAGCACAGAGGAGGTTATCATGGACCTGGGGACCCAGGTTAACAGTCGCCATTCTTCTGAGACTCACATTGCTAAAGTGGCTAGGAAGACCTTCTACATTGCCCACCTGATCAGGCTGGGATTCACATCCAGATCTAGTGGGTCATTGTTCCCCTGTACTCTTCACTTATCAGACCGGTGATCGAGTCGAATGCCCTATTCTGGCTGTATCTCACACAACATCTGCAGCAATTGGAGACACCCTGACTGTCCCCACCTAAAGGATCAAGGAACCCCAACAGCTGTCATATGCTGCCAGATTGACGACACTCACACTCTATTCACTCACATACCGTCTGCTTAGAGGTGACATGTGCCTGACATGCGAGGCCATGTCCAAACAGAGATTAATGGGCATGCTCCACCTCAGACTCAGAAGATCCACCTGAACCACTAGTGCAGGTGACTTACACCTTAGCAGGGATGTATGTTGGACATGTTGGAGGGATGGAGTTATCACACGGAGACTCCCTATGCTGTGGAATACAATCCTGGTCCATTTGAGGCAGAGCACCTTGCTGGCTGTGTTCAAGAGGTATCTTGACCTAATGCTAGTCGGAGAATGTGTTTGTCCATCAACACATTGTAAGCGTAGTTCGACATGTCATATGTCTTGTTTAGTATACTGTGCCTCTGTCTACCTGTGACATAACATTGATACCCAGGGTAAACCTCCCATCTTCCATCCACTCATTAGGATTCCTGTTGAGGGGACTCAACCAGTGTCTCTATGGACAACCTGTACTGGTAGTTTACTCATGTGTGGGGGTGGCTTCTGTGTTTTGGATAATGCAGTACAGCCTGTCCTATATATGTCAGTGCTGGGGTTCAGGTCCCTCATGTGCATAGCTCCCTGCCATTCAGATTGTACAAGGTGCAGCATGTGCATTGATTCCAGCTTGGACATGGCTTTCTACATCAGGCACAGCTTGCATCTGGGTGGACAGCATGGCAGTGTGTGGAGCTGCACTCTGTTTAATCAGACTACACATTGCATGTGTTCCAGCTCTGTCATACTCCTGGTGAGGTACTGTTGTGGACTTTACAGGTGCTGGATGTGTGTGCATGAGGTACACCCCACAGGGGCTGTTGTGGTCATTTCTAATGCTGATGAAAGATAACTGCAGAACCAGAATGACCTCCCTTAGCTAGATGTCAGACAGCATGGACCATACAATCACAACTGAAAACAGGACCCTCTCCACAAAGGGAAAGTGTCCTGTCTGGTGGACCCCAGCCATAAACAAACTGTATGACAGATGAGGGTTACTAATGCAAGACAGAGCTACATCTCCAAAAGGGAAGACAGCTGTGATCAGCACTAGTAGAAAGCTACATTATCTCATAAAGACATGCAAGGTCAACTTGGGGACATAAATCACCAAAGACAATGAAGGTAACCACACTGCTTTCTTCAGTTATGTCAGACACCTGGTTGTGAACCCTTGGATATGCTCAGAGTTGGTACACAACAACATATATTCCAGTGACCTGACAGATATTGGCAACATTCCGGCGGACAGCTTCAGTGCGATTTACGCCCTCCCTCACCCCCAAAACAAGATAGTTATCACTGCTGTATGTAACCTCACTGTCATCTTGGATGTCCATGTGAGAGCCACACTCAGCAAAGACAAGTACACAGCATCCATGGGACCTGCTGGTATCTCCAGTTGCATGCTATGTGAATTCCAGAAGGGGCTGGACCCATATATACAACTGCTATTTAACCTTAGTCTTGCTACAGGATATGTACCTGAACACTGGCATACGGCAACAGTGGTCCCACTCCACAAGGCGGATGCCTCCACAGACCATGGCAACTACCACCACACAGGCTTAACCAGCCTTGTCTGCAAAGATATGGGAGGAGTCATGGAGCTCTTACACAGACACATTACTGACCTACGGACCCTTGTTCCCACCTAGTTCAGCTTTGTACAGGGCAGATCCTGCCTTTTGCATCTTTGCACTGCAAAAGTACCTACCATGAAGATCAGGGTTCTTCAACACATGTCATATGCTTCCAGAATAGAGGAAGTCCAGCTTTGTTCAGTGTCATACCGCATACTTACAGGTGACCTATGCCTGACATACAAGACCATGTCCAATCAGGATTTGGTGGACATACTCCACTGCAAGCAATCCAAATCCACCAGAGCCATGAGAGCTGAGTATTTGAACCTCAGCACATACATGTATAGGACATGCTGGAGGGACAGAGTCATAACTCAGAGGCATCTCACACTCTAGCAGAGTATCCCAGTTCATGTTTGACAGAGTCCCTCACTGACTCTCTTCAGGAGACATCTGGACAACTGCATATGACACAGAGGCACAGACTAGACAGAGACACAGTCATGTTATTCAATTACGTAAGGGGTCATAATGTGTCACTACTAAGTCAGAGGCACAATATTCAGAATCTATTCTGTACACTTATTACCACTATAAGGGGTGGCAATAGCCACATCACTATGGCTAGGCTTATACATGCACTAGGGCAGATAGCCTAGTAGTACACTATGACACTATGAAACACCGGTGTATGTGTAGCTATTGTCAATCAAACAGTATGATGTGGCTTGGGGGGCTTGATATCTCCCTGTATTCCAACATTGTTTTGTCTATTCCTTCTAGCATGTCTAGGGATCAGTTGCTAGTGTCCTCTCCTGCTCAGCTGGTGAACCTGGGAATATTGAGGCACTGTTACAGTTGCCTCATGTACACTGACAACCCTCTCCTTCTGCCATAAAACACACATACATGTGAGAGATGCAACTATATAGCCAAAGTGGAGGCTGAGCTCTCTCAACATAGGACTAGCAAGACCAGAGAGAGGGTGAAGGTAACCACACACACATCTTTAATCCAGTCTCACATGGCACTGTCACAACTTAAGATCATACACATAGACACACAGAGACACTCTCAGAGGCTCTGATCAGAAGTCTACCAGAATGGCGGTGGCCACCACAGCAGACACTCACACAACTGCCTCCACAGGGCACAGCACATGCAACACATTGACCACAGAGTTGGTGTGCCAAACAGTCACAGCCCTTAAGGCCAAACACAATGCCGGACACACTTGTCATAGGTGACTCCATAGTCAGACACACTGATGTCCCACTCACCAGATCAGGTACAGAGGAGGTCACAGTAAGCTGCCTATCGGGCACTGGAATCCACCACATAATGCAAGCACTCAGGTCACTAAACTGCAAGTACAGGTCTGACCCAGTCATAATCCATGCTGGTGTGAACGACCTGAGATGTACCTCCCTGGACTACATGGAAAGAGACATAGAGGATCCCTCTGATTATGTAGGCCAGGCAGGTATGACCCTGACCTTCGCAGTATCCTACCTTCACCAAGTATGATGCCACATAAACAGAGACAAGATGTTCAGCTGTAGTATTTTGCTTAGAGTATGGTAACATTCTAATGGATCCAATGTCTGTCTGCCTGGGATGACATGCTGGACAGGCCACGGTGATTTGCAAGGGACGGCTTGCACCTGTCACCCCTGGGCTTCCGGATTTCAGATGATGCTCTTGCCACCCCCATTGTGCCTTTTTATGCAAGACTCAGATTCTACACCTACCACCCTAGAACACAGTAAAGGAAAGACACTAAGGGTAATGCTGCTCAATGCCCAAGGTCTCAACCTCAAGCTGCACACACTCTATGCCCTTCTCAGTATGTAGCACATTGATGTCTGTGCTGTGCCTAAAACCTGGTTCACAGCTTCTGACAGCACCCCGGCACTATCGGGTGTTACCTCATATCATGCATTCTGGCACCAGCATCCCGACAACACCAAGAAGGATGGTGGGTGTCCATATTCATCAAGGACACCCTCACCTCATGGTTGGTGGCAACACACGATGCATCAGAGACCATCCAGGTGCCAGTGACCGTAGGCAAGACTGCTCTGCAGTTTGTAGCATGTTACATGCCACCCGCTCAAACTCAGGTACCTCACACAGCTATCCTGCAAACACTGAAGGGGATAAATGTATCTCAAAACACCATCCTACTGGGTGATTCCAACTATCCACATATAGACTGGGATCACTAATCATGCCACAACACTCTAACACAAAGGTTCCAAGAGTTCATACACTGAAATGCCATGGAACAACTGGTCCCAATCCCCTCAAGTGGAGGCAACATACTAGAACACATCATCACGAACATGGGGTCACACTGTTCAACACCAGACATATACCCATCATTGGTGAGATCAGATCATGGACTATTCTCAGTGGGAGTCCACATCCCACCCACACCCCAGATGGGAAATGAAACGGTGAAGACCTTCTCAAATGCCGACTTCACATTTCTGAGGACTGGTGTGGTCTCTTTCAAGGCCCCCAGGCCAGCAGACACCATTACCCAAGCCACTGTATCACTTAGAAATGCCTTCTACCAGCACCTCCAGGACTGCATGGTTCAGGCAATCCCAAATAATAATGACTCTTTGTACCACAGGCAAGCATCCAGTCTGGTGGACCCTAGCCATAAACAAGCTGTACAACACAAGGAAGGAGCTACTACAAGATAGAGCGTAATCCGTGAGGGGAAGGCACCCTGCTCATTGTGAGTAAAACACTGGGTTCCCCATACAATCATCCGAGGCATGTTTTGAGAGTAAACCCACTCAGGACTCAGGGACAATCATGAGGCCTTTTTACCTATGTTTGAAACCTGGGAGGAAACTCCCAGATATGGTCAGACTTAGTTCAGAATAATGTTGATATCACTGCACCTACAGACATTGGCAACATACTGACTGACAGGTTCAGTGCAGATTTCTCCCCTCCCCAACTGGGGGTATGTACACCAGAGGATTGTAGCCCCCAAACATCTCCACAGCTGGGGTGGGAACTGCTCAATCCAAGGCAGAAAACACTTTATCCATGGGACCAGATGGTGTCCCCAGTTGTGTGCTCCATGAACTCAATGAGTAATTACACCCGCAGTTAGGGCAGCTGTTTAATCTTAGCCTCACCTCAGGATATGTTCCCAAGGAGTGGCATACAGCAATGGTGGACCCACTTCACAAAGGAGGTGCCTCCACCAACCCCAGAAACTACCATCCCATCAGCTTGACAAGCCTGTTCTGCTAAGCTATGGAGAGGATCATAATGGGAATTCTAAATGAAGACATAGGGGACTTGCAGACATTGGATCCAATCCAGTTTGGCTTTGTCAAGGGCAGATCATGCCTTTTAAACTTGGTTGACTTTTTCAAAACACTCACCCAGGCCATTGACGTGGGCAAGGCAGTCCACACAGCCTACCTTGACCTGGCAAAGGCTTTCGACACAATACCTCACTTAGGTATCATTGAAAACATCACCAGCTTAATTGTGAACCCATACATCACAGCATGGGTTGCAAATTGGCTAAGTGACGGAACACACAGGGTCAAAGTTGCTGGTGCCAGTTCACACTCCAGAACTGTCACAAGTGGTGTCCCACAGGGCTCAGTCCTGGGCCCACATTTGTTCAGTATCTACTTTTCAGAAGTACGAGCAAACACAGGAGGATTATGACTGACAAAGTTTGAAGATGACTGCAAACTGGAAGCATAGCTGGAAACCCATCTGACACAGACATCCTTCAGAAGGGTCTCATAGACACAGATAACTGGTGCCACGGCCATGGCCTTACATTAAACACTAAACAATGCATAGCCATACCCTTCAGGAAGAACAAGGTTACCACTACTTCCCATCTAGGTGGCAATCCTCTAAGCACAACGTAGGTTATCAGGGACCTGGGCACCCAGGTTGACAGTGACCTTTTGCTTGACACTCACATTGGCAGAGTAGTTAGGAAGTCCTACTACATTGGCGACCTCATCATGCAGTGATTCACATCAAGATCAAGGGAGGTCATCGTTCCCTGTACTCATCACACCAATGATTGCATACACTGCCCCATTCAGATTGGATGGGCCCACAAATTCCTCGACAGGAGGTGAAAGGGTCTCAAACATATTTCTTATGCTGCCCGACTGAAGGAATTCCAGCTGTATTCAGTCACTTACTGACTGCTCAGAGGTGATCTGTGCCTGACATACAAGGCTATGTCCAACCCAGACTTTATGAACATGCTTCACCTCAAGACCTCTACATCCATCAGAACTACAAGGGCAGGAGACCTAAACCTCAACACAGATATTAATAGGATGTGCTGGAGGGACAGATTCATCACCCAGAGAGTCCATATGCTGTGGAACAACATCCTGGTACATGTGGGGCTGAGCACCTCACTGGCTTTGTTCAAGTGAGATCTTGACCAATGGATGGGAGATTGCAGGTATACCCCAGGGATAACCTCAGTATCACTGCTTGACAGAGGCACAGCAAAATAATGGGCATATCCATCAACTTGCAGGGGTGGCAGATGCCACAAAACTCTGGCCTAGGCTTATTAATGCCCTAGGGCAGATAGCCTAGTATGAACCTATGGACATAGGCCTGGGGCAGTTCCTGCTATTAGGACAGTGGTCTGCAGCAGGCTATATAGTAGTAGTCGGTTTTAGCCATTGTTTTTAGAGCATGGCTATTCCATGTTGCTTCTTGTTGTGGTACAAACATGGGTGTGTGGTTATCCATGCTATTTATTGCTAGACACCCTCATTTTGTATCTTGTTCCATGTTTTTGCACATGTACATCACTGTATGACGTGCAGCTGTTTCCACAGGGTCATATGTGTGGATATGGATGTTAGTTGGGTTCCTCAGGTGTGCATATTGTACATGATATTACATTACTTAACACATGGCATTCATGCCTCAGGTGGTGCTGCAGGGCCACCTCTGTCGGATACACATACTACACATCCTGTACATTTGGAAGCAGGTTGTGTCATGTTAGGCATCCCTGTTACTGTATGAGTGAGTCAGAGCGGGTATCAGTCCCAGTGTTCCTACTGACCAAGCGTATGTGCTATCGTTGCCTCTTTGCCAAGGCCAGGGCATACTGGGCACGCCTCCTTCTGCCTACTGGGACAAGGTCAGGTTGTTCCTCCTCCGAGTCACCCCTGCCTGTGGTGGCCTTGGCAATGGTGGGGATGTTTGGCCCAGCCCTGTGCTGGTCCTGCTGCAGCTGTTTCCAGGATCATATTATGTAGCATAGCACATATCATGATCATTTGGGTACATGTAGTTGGTGTGTACTGCAAAGCTCCACCAGATGTGTCCAGACACCGGAACCGTGACTTGAGCAGCCCAAACACACGCTCTATGATATTACGTGTTTGTGCGTGTGCCTCATTATGGCGTTCCTGTTCAGGTGTGTGTGCATTTCTGATGGGTGTCATCAGCCACGGCTCAAGTGCATAACCTGCATCCCCCACTAGGTGTCCGTGTGGGAAGTCCCCATTGGCAAATGATTGGTACAGCTGCGTCAGATGCCAGATGTGGGAATCGTGGTAGCTCCCAGGGCAGCCAGCACACACATTCATTATTATGCCCTGGGCATCACACGACCTGGCAGTTGATGGAGGGGTATCCCTTGCGGTTAATGTAGACTCTACCCCACTCACCGGCTGGTGCTTTGATGCGTATGTGCGTGCAGTCTATTGCACCCAGCACCTCAGGGTATCCCGCTATTTGCTGGAAGAGACGAATATTGCTGGCCACAACTTCACGGTCATTAGGGACATATATATGATCACTGACATGTGGTGACATGGCATCCAGGAACTGGTGCAGTACCCTGGAGGCTGATGCCTGTGATATCCCCATCATATCACCAGTTGGTCTCTGGAAGGTACCTGTTGCTAGTATTCTTAGGCCAACACATACCTTGGTTTCCACTGGGATGGGTTCCCCTCTGTTGGTTCTGTGTGTGAGGTGTGGCCTGCACAGCTCAACAATCTGCTGCAGGAGCTCTCTGTCCACTCTATAGCGCTCTACTATCTCCAGCTCATGTAACCCATGGTAGGTGACCCTGGGCCTGTATACTCTTCTCCTTCTCCTCACTCTGGGTTGTCTGTCAGCATCTGCATTGTCACCACCCTCAGCAATTCGCCTATGCCTGATTATAATAGCCATGGCAGCCCCTAGCATTTCTGCTCTGAGTTCAGCTTTATTTCAGTTTTCAATTCTGATAGCTTAGCTTCTGGCAGTATCTCTTGTGAGAAACAGCCTTCACTGCTCTTTGTTGTGTTTTAAGTGCTGGGCTGGGCTTCTAGTCTGCCTGTGTAATTGCCTGCTTGTAATTGTTTCCACCAATTAACTCCAGCAGTATTCCCTGGCAGTTTCCTGTATTTTGGTTGTTTCCTGTTTCCTCTCTGTTTCCTGAGGGGAGCAATGTGCACACCAGCTTAAACACGCTCACAGTCAATTAAACGCACACATCCCTACACAGTGTTACACGCTACACATCCTTACGATGTTAGCTAGGCTGATTCATGCTAAAACGCGCACACTGCCTTACACACGTGCGCCAGCGCAAACCGTTGTAAACAGTTTGCAACATGCTCCCACATGTTGAACCTGCCTTACACGCTGCAGCGCCAAGATACGTATATCAAGAAACTTGGAGTGTAGGGATAGCGTATACCCTCAATTTCTTGACTTTCCTAGTGTTCTGTTGGGACACACCTCCCCTGATGTCTGTCTGTCATCTGTTACCTTACATTGCCCTCCAATCTGGGACATTTCTTTCTATCCTTCCCTCCGTGATGTCACCTACCTCTTACTCTGTTCCTCCCCTTCTCTAACTCTTACACTACTCAGAAAGTGCTCATTACCTATGTGGCAGTGTGATTCAGTATTGTAACCCTCATTTACATAGGATTGCCTAGTAATGCTTAGTTACATATCTTACACGGAGCTTCCCCTTGACAACCACTAAACGGAGGCCATATTGTTTTAGTCTGCAAGTCCCTCCATTGACATTCCATGTAATACATAAATCCCACAATTGTGGGCTTATAAGCTTCGGTTTTCAGTTTTAGGTAGCGCACCCGTTTATGCTGGTGTGTGCTGCAGTTAAACACAATAATCCCGTGAAAAAAAAAGTTAAATAACTTATTTTTGCAACACTTTTTCATGCCAATGGCCACATATTTGGCCATTGGCATGCTTAATGACACATATGCACCCTTTATTTGGAGCTGACATAGCTCCGTTTTGATTTTGCAGAAATGTACTCAGTTGTCAGCTGAGTACATTTCTGCAACACGTCCGTTACGGACTGGTTTCTGCTTCGTGGATCGCTCAAATACCTCATTTGCATATCTTGGAGCTGCAAATGAGGTATTGAGCATTTCCACGCCCAGTCCGTGTAAGAGACGTGTTAGCTGTCTCTTACACGGAGGTTTGGGCTGTACCTGAATCGGGAGGCTTACACGGAGGCTTACACTACTCTTGAGCTCCGTGTAAGCCTTCCTGAATCTGGCCCAGTTTAACAAAGAAAAATGCTTCATCCTACAAATGTCATAAAACAAGCAGAGTTTCATGTATATAAATATTCAGTTATTTCCATATAAAGAAAAAGTATATGAAGTATTTTTAGAACATATGAAAAGCATTAAAATGAAACAAGGTCATTTAATTTTCTACAAACTGCTTACAGTTTTATACACATACATTGTAATTTTCTAAAAAAAAATGGGCAAAGATATGAAATAAATCAAGTTCCCATATTTTACCTTGTTTTTTCACACATACATTATTAAATTCTTAAAAAGTTAGGGAAAAAGTAAAAAAAATCCCCATTACCCAAATATAAAAACACGTTAGATGAATTGAACAGCGTTGGATAATGATAATATTTTGAACAACAGGACTAATGAATTCTCACACATAACCAAGATAATAAACGGGATCAGTGTGTTTTTTTTACTGAAACTTATAGCCATATTACTTGTGAAAGATAAATCTTGTGGTTAGACTTAACTAGCAAACAAATTTATAATAAATATGATTTGCTTACTTTATTCTACCCTGTTCTACTGCACGGAGATCAGCATCCCTAGACAGCACCTGGGCAATGCTTTTCTGCTCTTCTTCGGTGAGAAAACTGAGGTCCAGCAGAGATTCAGCTCTTGTATTCTGGGACATGACTGCAAATTATAGGATGGTTTGACAGTGGAATCTTGGAAGATGACTGAAAGACTAACTCTGCAAACAGGCGTCTTACAATGAAGCCTTGTATTTAGGTTAGCTGACCCTCACACAGCAGGCAACAGTCATTTTATAATGCAGATCTTTCAAGCAGAAATTTCCCCACCTTGGTGTGTAGTCAAAGCACCAGTGGAGAGCTTACTATGGAGATTCTTCTGATGTCTGTAAAGTAACTACGCCAGGAGCCCATCTTACCAGCATATTAAGTAGGTAATATGATACTAGTGTGTGCTCATATCTTATGCATACATCTGCAGGCCTTTTGACAAAAATCTTCTCTTTAGTCTCCCATGGACAAAAAATTGCTTCACATTGGCAGACTTAAATGTTGCAGAGGATGAAGTATTTTACAGCCTGGTGTTCTAGGTCATGATTACTGAAAAAAGAAAGAAGCAAAGTTTGTTAAATTTGTTGAATATCTGACCAGAAGTAATTTTCTTACTTCCTACCTCTCAAGCAACAATAATCTTTACAGAGCAAGTGACAGGATAAGCAAATATTTGAAAATATCTGATGTGCACTTTGCTTGCCTCTTTGCAGATTTCACATCTGCTTACTTTTTTTTTTTTTGCAAAACAACATAATACTTACTGTTCAGAGTCCATCTGACTCAGCCACACATTGTTTCCTTCCTGGGATGACAATTGTATGCTATAGCCTTGCTGTGTGCTGCTGTAGTAATATTTGAATTGATGATAAGTTAATTGCAAGATAGAACAAAGCTCAAACAGCTCATAAACCATCTAAAAGTAAATATTTGTGTGAACTCAACAACTGAACAATATGAAAAATACAGAAATAGTGCTATAACATTTGAGAACCATCATATCTATTTACTTGTTTTATTGTTTAGTAATCTTCTAATAAGGCTCCATACTTGAGGCTATTATGCCTCTGTACCATATGTCCTGTATGACCAAGGTACGAAGGGCAACTGACTAGTTCCGAACATCTGGAATCTTCTGCAGGTATAGAAGAGCATACTGGAATCTGGTATATTTCTATGAACTATCATGCAAGGGATATGCCCATTTTGTACAGAAACAGCTGAAACATGGTAGTTAAGATAGAGGAATGCAGACCTCCAGATACAAGTTTCATTGTCATTGCTTTTCACTTACATATTGTGTAACTCTAAACAAGTTGTTTAAATTCTTTGTTTTTGTGGGTTTCCCCTGAAAGACTCATTATTGGTGTAATGATCCTGGCACTGCTTGTTTAAGAAAATTAAAATAATTTACTTAATAAACGTAATGGCATTATTTAAAAAGGTAATCAATTGCTTTCTTAAATAATGTCGTTGTGCAAAAACAATAATTCACTCCTGTGTGTGTGTGTGTGTGTGTGTGGGGGGGTGGGGGTGGTAATGCAGGATTTAGCCATGGCTGACTTTGATCTTGAGGGTACCCTTGTAATTAACTCACACCAACCATGGATACATCCTACATTACTAAGGCAACTTAAATCAGCTTGGCAAAATCCATTTCACAATTTAACGGACATTGCCTAGTGTAATAATACATGTAGGGGATATATAACTGCAGTCAATAGGAATGTAGTGTAAACTATAAGTATATATACATTGTTAATGGAGGTAACTTTTTACACCCTACTGTATGTGCATAAACAATGCAATTCCACACCTCAATGGGTATGTCTAATCTCATAACATTTGTTGGGACACATGTCCTATTGGTTTATAAATATCTGCATTTACTTTGATGCATGTGCCCTGTTCACATACCACAATCTTGGTGGCCTGTTGCCACCAATCAATCTTGCATGCTGTTGAAATGTCCACTGTTGTTCTATATATGCATGTGTTATGCTTGCTGTTCAACTGTTGGAATTCTGGTGTGTTGGGTTAATGAGAATACTACTGTATGCTTTTACAACTAAATTGGAATGCTGTTGGCTATTACTAACCCATATTGTCATTAAATCCTCCTAAACATAGAACGTATGGGAAGGCCGGTCCCAGCGGACCCACCTGTCCCACCTCAGCTGGTGATGACACCTGGCACCAGCAGGTCCAGTGCCCAGCCTGGGACCTCCTCCTTTGTTGGTCCTGTGCCACCTTCAGGTGGAAGTGCTGCAGGGGATGGGGCTCATCCCCCTGTGCAAGTGTGGCCTGAGGAGGGCCACCTATCACCCTCCAAACAGTCCGGGCTGTGGTGCATAGGGAGATCGAGCATTCAGTCGCTGATACTCTACGCCAGCTTGAGGCAAGAGTGGCGTGACTCATGGGTGAGCCTGCCTCTCCTACACAGCCCCCAGCACAGCCATCCTCCTGGCTGTGAAGGTGCAGTGGTGACTGCCCATGGGTGGGGATTTCAGTTCCACTGTTGCCATCTGTGGGCTCATGGGCTTGCGATTTCCAAACATCCTTCCCCGTCAATGGTGTTCACCCATCCCCATGTGTCATATTATGTATGTGTCTTGTTTGTCTTGTCTGTTTACCTCCCCAACCTTCCTCCCAAAATATACCTACTCCCCCTAACCCACATTCTACTCTCACCTGAAAAAAAAAATGGGCAATCTGCTCCCACAAAAAATTATGCCCCATACATAGCTGCCCATTTTGCACACATGTCTGCTGGACACATAAACTGAAATTTAATTGGCAGTACAACATACTTTATTGTCCTCACCCCTCTTTCAGGGGTGGAAGGTTTCAAATTTCCCTTCAAGTTACTAGTATATGCACAGCTGTTGCTGTTAAAGAAATGGGCAACTATGGACCTTCCCTACACCGGTCCTGCACATCCCGAGCTATTTTCCCTACTGTCTTTCCCTCTTTGTGCCCCTTTTTCACCACTTTCCTATCTCCCCATTTTCTTTTCTTTCAAAGAAATGAGCGCGGGGGTTAGTGGTAGTAAGCACTTTTCAGCAGTAGTTAGCGGGTTATCGAGAGTGTGTGCTTGTGTGCACTTAGCTAAGTATTGCTAAGCTTCGCGCAAACCTGCTTACAACTGCTTAAAAATGCCTTAGTCACCCTGCATGTGAGGGCCCTTGTTCTGCTCAGCAGCAAAATAAAACACCACTGTCAGTCTCAAACCCTGGACCTTGGACACACTAGACTGCATGAAGTACCACTAAGCCACATTAGATATACAGCAGGTTGTTGCTGAAATATATATATATATATATATATATAATGCATCAGAATGAGTGAATGTAAAGGTAAGATAGGAATGCCATAACACAAAACCTGTTCTGTGGAGCTTTACCAGCAGTTGCTGTGGAATTGCATTACATGACTGTGATAACAGAACCAGCCATTTTAGCAGTAAATAATGTTACAGCAGCACTTTACAACCCCCACACAGCATCATAGCAGAACAATCCCCACCCAAATGTACAAAATACCTGTGTGTTCAAGGTCCAGCAAGGATGTAGGTAGGCATACTCAGTACTGGAATTGTCCAGTTTTCATAAGCATCCTGTGCTAATGTCAACAAAAAACCCCCACAAACTGTGCAGAAGTGAGTACATTAATATCCACAGTATAGCAGTTCACAAACAGTTCATGTGCCATATGAAAACATCTCAATAACTACGCATGTATGGTAGCTAATTGTATAAGTAGAAAAGAAACTACATACTCCCATGTATCTTGTGTTAGCATTTGTAGGGGTGAGTACAATTCTACACCGACAACTGTGTACTGGAAGTGGCAACATTCAGGTCTGAGTACAACATTCAAATCACTGGATACACCCCTAGCATCAGATACAAGAAATACACCAACCTTCTGACTTACACAACGGTGTCCACAGCAAACAAGCATGGTCCCCACTTCGGAAAGCTGAAAGGGCTACACCTACCTGACTTAGCAATTTATAGCATTTGGTTGCTATGACAGTGAGTAGTGCAAGTACCACACAGCAGACTGCATGCAATTGCCAAATGGTGGCCAACAATTTGTGCAGAGGCCATCACATGCACATGTGCAGATACCTATAAAAGCAGGCTGTACTAGCTGTCCACACATGCAATCGTTTCACTGCAGGTACGGAGAGAGAGAGAGAGAGCGCATTACAGAGCAACACAGACCACAGCAACAGCAGCAGGAAACAAAAAAGATATAAAAGAAAATATATTGGAAAAAAATATATATTGAAAAAAATATACTGAAAAAAATATATTGAAAAAAAGAAAATATATTGAAAAAAATAATATATTGAAAAAATAATATATTAAAAGAATAATATATTGAAAAAAATAAGATATAAACAAAACAAAGTGTACAAAACACACGGAACTGACTACTACAAACACATACAAAGGAAAGGTATGTAACAGATATGTATTTACTGGCATGTAGTAGATGTTTTTGAAGAGTACTCTACATAGTTAGAATCATCCATATGTGGCAGCAGTACGTATCTATGCACAGATGCCCTGCATAACTACTGCCATGGAGAAATCAGTGTGTAGCTGTGTGCAGTGGGATATGACTGTGACATAAGTAGTTCAGCATTAAATGTCAAACATCTGATCCATGTTATCTGTGTTCTGTACAGTAGTGTGTACAATGTCTGTTTGGGGGAGTAGCGCATACAGTTATGTTAACATGGATGTGACAGAGTAACAAATGCATGATAGTCATATTAACGTGTGGCTTAGCACTGGCAGCAGCTGTACCAGGCTAGTATGCTAATTTAGCATTTGCAGCTATATATACACCCTGTAATATTACTGTGTGCTCACATGTGACACCTGTTCATGTTGCAGCAAGGCCCAACAGATCAGCTGTGAGGTACATGGACTTACAACATGATATGTCTGTGTCAGATATATTAGCATCTGTACATGTGCATAGAGCAAGGGACATACTGCAACAGTTTGTGAAAGGTGTATATATATATATATATATATATATATATATATATATATATATATATATATATATATATATGTTGTTGAAGGTTGTTATGTGCATATTTCTATGTAGGTTGTAGTGTGTGGCAAACCAGACAGCATACAGTGCTGGTATATGACATGTGGTGGTTAAACGCTGTGGGTATGATTCGTCAGGTTTGCAGTGTTGCAGCCAGTGAGGCCTGCTAAAGCTATATGGGCTGAGAACACCTTCAATGCATTCCACACAACACTGTGCAATATTATGACATAACTGTATACCTCACAACCTTTGCATACTTGATATTTCCACCATGAAAGGTGGACTGTATATGTGCCTATATGTATATCTATATGTACACCAATGGATGTTTATATGTATGTGTGTGTGTATATATATATATATATATATATATATATATATATATATATATACATATATATATATATATATATATATATATATACATATATATATATATATATATATATATAGAGAGAGAGAGAGAGAGACAGGGTCATATTTACTGCAACAGATGCCTGGTGACAAAGCCATGGACTCAAGCTCAATGTTGACACTGCATTAGCATCCCTCCTTGCAAAAACTCAATACCCATTAACTACCACATAGGTGGTAGTCTACTTAACACCGAAGGTGTGATAAGAGACCATGGGACACAGGTGGATAGTAGTCTCCCCTTTGATAGTCACAGTGCCACACTAGTCATGTAATCTGTCTATGTGGCACATGTCATCAAAAAAGGTGTGTCATCCAGGGAAATATAGGTCAGTGTTCCCCTCTACTCCACACACATAAAACCCATTATAGAGTACAATGCTCCATGTGGTATGTACCTCACAAGACATCTATAGCAACTGGAAAGGACACAGACATACCTCACAAAGAGTAATACCAGCCTCAAACAGATGCCCTAAGCAGACCGTCTCACAAAACCACAGCTAAACTGTGTCACATACCGCCTACCCAGAGGTGCCCTCTGCCTAACATACAAAGCTATGTGAAACCCAGTGCTGTTGGACATGCTCCATGTAAACAGATCACAATCCCTACGAGCTACATGCTCTAGGGACCTAAACCTTGTCACCTCAATAAACAGCACATGCTGGAGGGATAGATTCCTATCTCAGAGACATCCCATATTCTGGAACAAACCACCTATCAATAGCAAACAAAGCTCCTAATTAGCAGTCATCATATATAACCCTGTTGATTGTATGGGAGATAGGAATTACACCCTGGGAATCACCTCTGTGGCTCTGCTTGACAGGGCCATGTGAAATGAAATTACCTGTGTGTCAAAGGCCAGGGTAGTGTATGGCTAGACATCTATAGGTCCTAGGGCCAATAGCCTATAACCTACCTATGAACCGATACACACCCACATGTACTTGTTGCAATACTTGCTATTTGAGGTTGACTGAGTGTGATGGTGAATGTGTTGGTGAATGTGTCAAAGTTCTGTATGTGTGTGATAGCTAAGTGGGAAACTGTTTCTGTCATGGTATTATGTGTCCTAGCTGTGATCTCAGCAAAAGATGTGTACGCTATTGCTAGGCAGAAAAAGCAGTATGCCATACAGTCTGATGTAGTCCATTTATGTCGACTGGGGTGTCCCATTGTAGGCTACAGCAGTACATGTATGCTTATTGAGTGTTACTGCTGGTTAATCCAACCCCTGTATGAACTGTAGTACTACCTGAAGCTGTATGCCTAAACAGCACAGTATGGTGTATGTCCACATGTCTTGGAACCACTGTTTTGTTTGTTCCCCGTAGTCCTTACAGATGACATACCTCAGGCAGGTCTTGTAACTACTGACACACAGTACTGTATGGTACACAGGTAAAGTTCATGTGGGTTGCCATACCTTTGTGTCTGGTATGTATGTCGATGTGTGTGTGCGTGTATGCCTGTACCATGGCCTCGGTCATATGTGTGTTACAGGATATAGGTGCATATCTAGCAACATGTATAGTCTAGTACAGCAGTATGCCACCTATATTAACGAATGAGCACATATGTTAGGCAAGAGTTTGCCATCAATGACTAGTGTGGTATACTGGTAATACTGTAACTGGACTTTACAATCATTGCAATGGATTACATGTTACATTATGCATTAGCTTGGTATATACCCCCTGTGGCTAGGTGGTGAATTGTGTTGCATACAGTGTGCCATGTACTATTGTATAGTCTTACAGACTGGTTTATCTTTGCTGCTGTGCAAAACATGGTTTGATATATAGAGTGTGCCAGGCACTGTCAGGCAGCTGTGGGTTGAGCACTGATATGTGGTATTGAAAGTGTGTATCCTTTGACAGCCAACAGGTTGCTATATATGGCAGTTAATTGATATCTGTATTTTAGAATGTTATGTGTGCCAATTGACTTGCTCACACATATTGTTTCATTGTCTTCCAGGTTCATGGCCCACCATCATAATCCCTCATATAGCCCAGCAGAGGAGGAAGTGATTACAGCCACCATGGTTCAGCACTACGCCCTGCTGTTCTAAAGAACCAGCCAGGACCAACATGAGCGGACTGCACTGCAGCAAGATCTTGTCCGTAGGATAAATGACATATGCATGCATAACCGGACATATGAGCAGGTACGCCATCACTGCAGTGATTTAATTAGACATGTCCGGCAGTGTGCGTCTGATATCCGTAGACAACAGCTTGCCACAGGTGGTGGGGTAGCCATCCATCCCCCCTCACCAGAGTGGAGGGACTGCTCCTGAGCCAGGTGGCTCCTGGCCAACAACAACAACAACAACTAACATGTATCATCATGTAGGCCAGAGCCACCCAGCAAGTTGACATGGAGCATGCAGGTAACATGGCATAGCTGTACACTACTGTTACCTCTATTGGTAGATCATGCTTATGTGAGGTGTGTACTGTGTAGTTACAAGATGTAGTGCCTAGTGTTGTGCAATAATAATAATTAGGAATATAATCTGTAGGCCTGTGACTGTCAACAGTCGTACTACTGTAAGAATGCAAACACACAGTAGCAATGCCACAGTTGTTGCCACTGACAAACTGTCTCATATCCTTGTAGGTCCCTCTGGTGTGACAGCAAGGCAGCAGACCCATGCTGGTGAGTGTGTTCTACATTTAATATTGCTAATTAAATGTGCATGTCATAGGTGAGGTGTAGGCCATGTACACGTCACACACCTGCGCATAATGCATGCTATGCATCTTTGCTATGAGACTATGCACATCTCAGTAACGTGAGTAGCTGCCTCAAACACATGCAATACACAGAGCATCCCACACAATTGTGGCAACACTGTAGTGGACATTGGATAGGCAGAGTTGATACACATGCACACAACATACACAACTGTGTCATACACAGTACACGTTAACATGCTGCACATGGCGTATTCAGACACCCGCTGTAAGGTCACACTCCAGTATCCCAAATGCCATCCACACAGCACACATAATATACCTGAGGGGTAGAGGCCTCTCATGTGGCTGTGTGACACTCTTCACCACATAACACATTCATGTTAGGCAATGCCCCCTATTGGGCATCTTACAAGCCCATGTAACAACTGGCTGTGAAATGGTGAATGTAGCCATGGTACTGCAGTTCAGGTACAGCACGCTTTGTGCCGGTCTGGCACACATTAGCAGCCTTGAGTGACCACATGATGCTGCATGATGATGGCTCATGGTACTACACCCCATCCAGTTACAGTGGCCAGAGTACTACACATATCATTAATTGCTATGCACCTCAATGGTGTGTGTGTGCAAACATAGGTTCATAGGTTCATAGGTTTATACTAGGCTATCTGCTCTAAGGCATTTATAAGCCTAGCCCGAAGTTATGTGGCTTACGCCACCCCTTATGTTAGAAATAATGTGCCCATTAGTTTGTTGTGCTTCTGTCCAGCAGTGACACAGAGATGATTCCCGGGGTAAACCTACGATCTCACATCCACTGGTCAAGATTTCTCTTGAACAGAGCCAGCGAGGTGCTCTGCCTCACATGGACCGGGATTTTATTCCACAGCATGGGGAGTCTCTGGGTGATAAATCTATCCCTCCAGCACATCCTATTTATATCCGTGCTAAGGTTTAAGTCACTTGCTCTAGTGGTTCTGGTGGATTTGGATTTTTTGAGGTGGAGCATGTCCATTAATTCCGGGTTGGTCATGGCCTTGTATGTCAGGCACAGGTCACCTCTGAGCAGACGGTATGCAACTGAATAGAGTTGGAGTTTCTTCAGTCTGGCAGTATATGACAGGTTTTGGAGTCCCTTTATCCTTTTGGTGAGGAACTTTTGGGGTCTCTCCAATTGCTGCAGGTGTCGGGTGAGATACATCCCGAATGGGGCATTGTACTCGATCATTGGTCTGATAAGTGAAGAGTACAGGGGAACAATGACCTCACTTTGTCTGGATGTGAATCCCTTCATGATCAGATGGGCAATGTAGAAGGTCTTTCAAACCACTTTAGCAACGTGAGTGTCAAACGAGAGGCCACTGTCAACCTGGGTACCCAGGTCCCCGATAACCTCTTCTGTGCTTAGTGGGTTGCCATCTATATGGCACCTATACACAATATGCATAGCAATCACCATTTGTACAAAGTGACACACATATGTCTTGTAATGCTATTGAGTGTATAGGTCACATGACACACATTGTGTATGTGTGATGTTTAATGTTGCAGTTGTGTGGTAGCATGCCATGTCATGGCTGGAACTGGCATGTCCACAATATGTCCTACACTCACCATAACCACTGTACAATGGCTATGTTGAGCAATGGTATTCCATCAGATATACATGCACCACTCATCCTGTGTATATACATAGCATGCATGTGCTAAACCTGTGCCCACAATTATCTGCTAAAGACACAGATGCTCTAATCAGAAATGGATATCTGTGTGACACACATATACATATCCAGCCATGGTATGTATACCTGTGAGTGATGGTGCACAGGACATTGCAGAGCTTTTAATACTTGCACAGCAATGTTGTGTCCATGTACACATTGCGTTCCAGGGTGATGCCAATCACTGAACAAAACACACATGCATCAAAGCCATGTATACTGTTATTAGCAAGGGTTGTCTACACTCACACTGCATGCTGTCATGTTTGATATAAATGTTTGGCTTGTGATACTGTACCCCACCATCACACTACTGAGTATGTTCTGGATTGCTGGTGGTTGTGTGTGTGTGTGTGTGTGTGTGTGTGTGTGTGTGTGTGTGTGTGTGTGTGTGTGTGTGTGTGTGTGTGTGTGTGTGTGTGTGTGTGTGTGTGTGTGTGTGTGTGTGTTTTAGTGAGGAGTGTATTTGTGTGCATGTTTGCATGTGTTCATGTGTACTGACATCATGTACAGGTCATAAAGTGTGTTTCCTGTCTTCCTCTCACAGGTGCTGATTTTGGGCTGGTTCACTGCAGTAGGGAAACTGATGTCACTGAGCATAATAGTGATAATGATGATAGGTGTGTTGAGGCACAGGCATGTTTGCCAGGGTCTGTCATTGGGCCACCAATTGACAGTACAAAAGTGTCCACCCCATCCATGCACACAGTCATACTGCCAATACATCCATCACCAATGCCCTTAGCTGAGGAACAGTGTACAGCTGGCATTGGCCAGGACAGTGTGGTATCTATGGCACATGCATCCTGACACAGCAGCCATACCCAGATGTCTGGAAGGGTACCACATAGGCAGATGTCCAGGGGTTCTCATCGGAGCACTGCTGCTCATTATGCCACTGGCAGACGTGCCACAGGTCTTACAACCTCATGCATTTTCCAGGCTGTCATGGAGGCACAGGCACGTATGGAACGGTACCCCAGACAGGGACTAAGGGCACAGAGGGCACATAACACCACCATAATTGACAGTATCCATGACCTAACAGGTGTCATCCGTCATTACACTGAGGTAACTGATAGATGTTGGGGTGAGACATTAGATGTCCTCCGCAATGTCATGTCCATGTGTCAGGACAGTGCGGGACGGTTGAGTCGTCAATGTGGACGTATGCCAGCAACATCAGCAGCTGGCAGTCCCTCAAGTCACAGCAGCTCCCCTAGTGCCAGTACCAGCCCCAGCAATGCTGGGGGTGGGCTGTCTATAGACCATCCTAGAAGACCACGTGCACGTGGCTCTGGACAGTCCCAGCAGGGACCTGGGTCCAGTGTACATTCATCTACCTCTGGGGATAGTACCCAGTTAGGCTTAGTACCCGATAGTGTCAGTAGCACCCCTGCCAGGCACAGGTACCATATCCATGGCCAGAGATGGTGATCTGTAAAGCTTGGCAGGTACAGTCCGTGGCTGTCCCACAAATACCCGTATATGGCAGCCACATGGTGGAACTGTATGCATGCAGACACACACATACATAAACAAGACACCTAGGGCTACCACATACCCGCACACATTACATCAACATTGGCCCATAGCAGTACTCCTAGCCCTCACACACACACACACACACATACATGTCGATTGTATGGCTCACTGTAGGCCTCTGGCAAACCAACAACACACCCTGTGCATATGATAAAACCTGTGCCACCTCCTGTCATCTGTAACATCGATGCAGGAACAGGCTACCATGGTGTTGATGCACAGGGTGACTTTAGAGCAGTATAGCAATGTTAGCATGTTGTCAGCAGTAGAGTGTAATGATATGCTTGAAGGTGTAGTTGAGCAGGCATGATGCATTTAAGCTATGATTGTCAGTGTAGTAATGTTTACACCAGGGTTAGTTCCAATAGTGCATTGTCTGCCCACATGCCACTTGGCTGATGTGTGTAGTATTGGCAGCATGTGTTAGAGAGTGGACAGTATGTGTGGGATGTGTGTGGCACAGATTTGCAGGTGTACATTTGTGAACATGGTGGAGGTACACTGTCTGCATGTATGTGCATAGTGGACACATGAGCAGGGTGACATGCCCTGTATTACACAGTAACACTCCATAGTCTCTATTGGTGGCCAGTATGCATTGTACTACACACATTTTGGAACTTGACTACACATGTGTGTATGACATGGTTTGACATTGTGCTGTGGGTGATACTGTTACTATCTGTCATTGTTTTGCATTCTGGTAGTATACATAACTTCAGCAGCCTGACCATAACCAATCATTAGATGATGTCTTGACAACTGACACACAGATGTAGGACACACAGTAACATTTGGATCCTTCAGGTACTATACTATGCCAGTAACCAGTGGTATTCACCTGCACCCATTACTGAGACCACTCCTGTTTGGCATATAGCTCTCTTAGGTACAAGCAATCCCAGTAGGGATATGTCCATCCACGTCTGTTAATGCATACTGTGGCCTATAATGCATTCTCCAGATGACACACACATCCTCCACAAGGGTATCACACAGACAGATCCCTGTTGTCAAACCCATGCTGTAAAGCTATAAGCCAACCAAAGCATAGTCATTCACCTTTATGGAAAATAGTATCCCCACAGTACCACATAGGTAGTAGCCACCAACATGAAGAACAGGTACCGATGTGTACATGCAACCAAGTGGTACATCATCTCTCCTTTGATAATCACATTTCTGAAGGTATTTTTAAATCCCTCGGTGGATCACATAAGCAATAAGGGGTCTGCATGCACATCCACAAAGGTTGTTGTACACCTATAATGAATAGCCATCATTGATAGACTTTGCTGCGTTTGAACAGGTCTGACATATACCTCGGCCATAAACCCTCACTCACAGAATTCTATAGAAACTGTAATGAGTGTGTGTGACACAGTTGACCTAGGCCAGGGATCACTGCAGTGGCTGGCCTTGTCATAAGCATACAGATGTGACCTAAGGTCTGGAAAACAACAACACACTCTTGTAAAGATGACAGATGTGTTCTTGGAGAAAGCAGGGTTCCCACACATGCAATAATTGAGGTCACATGTACGTATATGTATTTGCCACACAGCTACCTCACATGTGCAATGCACATACTGGTGTCATACTGATATGTCATACAGTAGTAAAAGCAAAACCCACAACACATTGACCAACAGTCTCACACACACATAGAGCACACACACACTCACCAAGTGCAGGATTCAAACCCCTACCTAACTACTTCATGATACTAGAGGAGTATGTATTAACACGAAAAGTTATAAACATTACTGTGAGTTTTCTTTTCCACAGGTATATTTGTAGGATGGTGACATCATCAGACCTGACAAAGACTAGTATACCACATTTAAGGTGTTTGAGTGCTCTCCAAAAAGGTTGCTCCTCTCCAAGGAGATCACACACAAACAGACAGACAAACACACACTTGTCAAATGCAGAATTCAAACCCCTACCTAACTGGTTTATGATACTACAGGAGTATGCATTTACATGACTTGCTATACACATTACTGTGAGTTCTCTTTTCCACAGGTATATTTGTAGGATGGTGACATCATCAGACCTGACAAAGATTAGTATACCACTTTTAAGGTGTTTGAGTACTCTCCAAAAAGGCTGCTCCTCTCCAAGGAGATCACACACAAACAGACACATACACACACACACACACACACACACACACACACACACACACACACACACACTTGTCAAGTCCAGGATTCAAACCCCTACCTAACTGGTTTATGATATTACAGGGGTATGCATTTACACAACGCGCTATACACATTACTGTGAGTTCTCTTTTCCACAAGTATATTTGTAGGATGGTGACATCATCAACCCTGACAAAGAATAGTATGCCACTTTTAAGATGTTTGAGTACTCTCCAAAAAGGTTGCTCCTCTCCAAGGAGATCACACACAAACAAACACTTGTCAAGTGGAGGATTCAAACTCCTACCTAACTGGTTTATGATACTACAGGTGTACGCACTTACATGACGCGCTATACACATTACTGTGAGTTCTACTTTCCACAGGTATATTTGTAGGATGGTGACATCATCAGACTAGACAAAGTGGGTTACATTAGGTGACATTGAGTTAGCTACATAGAAGGAATGTCTAAACACTTTGGCCATGTGATCATCAAAGGAGAGTTTATTATCTAACTGTGTCCCCATGGCCTTCATGACTTTCTCCATACATACTGGAGTACCACCTATGTGGTAATTTGTTTGCACTTTATTTTAGCCAAACGGGATGACTATGCATTCTTTGGCATTCTTCTTGGGGCATTGTTTTGAAACCAGGTATTTGTCTCTGTAAGCTCCTTCTGGAGGATGTGTGTGTCAGCAATAGAGTCGATTATGGACCACAGTTAGCAGTCATCTGCAAACCTGTTCAGCCATACTCCTCCCATGCTTGCCTGTACCTCTGAGCAGTGTCTACAGAACAGGTGGGGTCCCAGGACCAAGACCTGTGGGATGCTATTTGTGACTGTCTTAGAGTCGGACATGGCACCCGCAACTCTGAACATGTGTGTTTGATCTGTGAGCTACTTGGCCACTCATCCTGTGACATAGCTGTTAATGTTCAAGCTGGTAAGTGTGCCCATGATGACAGAGTGGGGAATGGTGTAAGAAGTCCTTAGTGAGGTCCAGGTGGGCTGTGTGGACTACTTTCACCTCCATCTATGTCCTTGGTAACTGTTTGAAGTAAGTCAACTATGTCTACGAGGCAGGATCTGCCTTTAACAAGGCAAGCTTGTGTAAAGTCCAGTGTCTGGAGGTCCCCAATGTCTCTGTTTATGGGTTTCATGACAATTTGCTCAATAGCTTTGTAGACCAGGCTGAGTAGACATATAGGGCAATGGTTTCCAGGTTCTGTTGTGGCACCCCCTTTGTGCAGCTGGATGACTGTTAGTGTATGACATTCTTTGGGTACATACCCTGTGGTACGATTGAGTCTGGGCAGTGAATGTAGGTGAGGGTGTAGTTCCTTTTGGGCCTAGTGTAAGATGCAGCCTGGGACACCATCCAGTCCCATTGATGCTGTGTTCTTGGCTTTGGAGAGGGCTGTTTTTAGCTGCATGTCCATGATGTCTGTGGCTCTGCATCCTTCTGTAATGGACACAGGCCCTTTTGGGAGTGATGGGGGGAAGTTTACACTAAACTTGTCCCCCAGGATGTAGGCAATGAAAGTTGGTTCAGTGTATTTCTTGCCATTTGTCAGTAGCTGACAGCATGGAAGTTGACACCTACATGTCTGATATAGCTACCGCAGGCTTTGTGGTTGTTATTCTTACATTCCTTTCCTTGGCAAATTATCTTTTGAAACTGTCCTTGAATTATTTTATGAGTGATCATTGTTTCTTCCTAATAATGATCAGTAATGCCTTTCCTTTAGTGAAGTTGGCTCTATCAGGTGTTAGTTTCCTCCTTTTGTTGTCTAGCTTATTTATGGGTAATAACCACCAGATTGTTTTCTTATTTTTGGAGGAGTGCATCTTGGTTTTATTTGTGATGTCTCGATCTATGCATCCCTGTAGATGCTCATAGGACGCACTTGTAACTGATTCGGCAGATTGTATACCATTATCCTATAGCAAGAGGGCTTTGGAACTTTCCACTTTGGTCTTGGGATGTGTGCAGTTTGCTTTTGAAAATGTCTTCACAGTGGTTTCATTGACTGGGTGGGGGGGGGGTGGGATGTGGATGTCCAGTGTGATTACTTTATGACCTGATATTACCAGCGAGGGTTTTATCTCTGTTGTGGAACACTGGTACCCCATATTGGTGATGATCATGTCCAGTATGGTGTCACCTCTAGTGGGCATGGTGACCAGCTGTTCCAGGGTGTTGAGTTTTTAAACTCTAGGAAATATTGGGCAAAGGACGTTGTACACAAGTAGTTCTCCCACTCAATGTTTGGGTAGTTGTAATCACCTCATATAATGGTGTTTGATAGGACTTTTATATTTTCCACTGTTCTCAGGAATACTGAGTGAGGTTCCTGTGACAAGGTAGGTGATCTGTAGCAGGCTACAATCTGATGAGCAGCTTTGCCCAATGTTAGTTGCACTTGCATGGTCTCCAAGGCCTCATGCTGTGCCACTAACCTGAAGGTGTGGGTATCCATAAGGTAAATGGGTACACCCCTTCCTTTTGTATTTCACTTGTGGTTTTGGGTCCGAAGGTCAGAGGGATTGTGAGTGTTTTACGTGGAGCATGTCCAACAGCTCTGCGTTTGACATAGCTTTGTATGTTAGGCAGTGAACACATCTGAGTAGGCGATATGCAAGGGAGTACAGATGGAGCATTTTGAGATGGTCTGTGTATGGCATGTATTTCAGGCCACTAATGCTCTTTGTGAGATATTACTGCAGGCTTTCCAGTTGTTGTAGTTGTCTTGGGAGGTACACAGAAAAAGTGGCGTTGTGCTCTATTATAGTTCTAGTGAGTTATGAGTAGTGGGGAACTATGTCCTCTTCTATTCTGCATGAGACACATTTTGTGATGAGGTATGCCACATAGCAGTGTTTCCTGACTACTGTGGGGATGTGATTATCACAGTTGTGTCCAGTGTCCACCTGTGACCCAAGGTCTCTTGTCACACTTTCAGTGTTAAGTATACAACCGCCTATGTTGTAGTTCTTGGCTACAGAGTTTTTAACAAAGGGGATGACAATGCACATTTTGGCATTGAGCTAGAGCCCATAGCTTTGATGAAAGCCATCTGTCTCAGTGCAGCCCTTTTGTAGGATGTCCATATCTTTAGTGTTTACAATTATCGCTCCTAGTTTGCAGTCCTCTGGAAATTTCAGTAGCCACAGACCTTCCATGTTAAAGTTTACTTCAGGGAAGTAGATACTAAACAGGACAATACACAGGACTGGACATTGTGGTACTGCACTCATTACTGGTCCAAAGTCATACTTGGAGTCTGCTACTTTCACAGTGTGTGTTCTGTCAGTAAGCCTGCTGGCAATCCATCTTGTGACATAGCAATTTATACCTAGTTTAAGTGGGTTTATCTATATTTCCAGAGTGTGGGCTGGTGTTGTAAGCCAAGGCAGGATAAACACAGGCTGTGTGAACCACCTTACCCTTGTCGATGGTTCTGTTGACTGCTTCAGTGTCACCTATCAGGTTTAGGAGACATGATCTGCATTTTACAAACCCAACATGGTTGTGGTCCAGGGTTTGGGGATTACAAATGTAATTTTTTATATGTTGTATGATGATACATTCCATAGCCTTGAAGAGCGGGCTCGTCAGGCTAATGGGGCGCTAGTTCCTGGGGTCCGTGGTGTCTCCACCCTTGTGTAGTGGGATAACCGCCACTGTGCATCATTCAGCAGGCACAAAGCATGAGGTGAGGCTATGACTGCACATGGTACGTCAGTGTGGTGCCTGTTCGTTCTGTGGTTTGTGTGGAACACAGCCTGTGAAGTTATCTGGGTTCCATGGCTGCTGTGATACTGGCTTTGGAGATTTTTTTTTACCTGAGCAGCTGTGATGACAGCAACTTTGCAGTCTTCCATTACAGAGATGTGCTCTTTCATGGGTGAGAGGGGGGTACAGTTAACACTGATCCTATCTGCCAGGATGTTGGCAATATCAGTTGGGTCTGTATATTTAGTGCCATTGAGCTGTAACTCAGAACAGATCTGAGTGTAGCCATGACATGGACTGTCTGTTGGGCAGAGCTCTCCTGAGCAGACAGTATGCAACAGAGTACAGATTTGGTTACATTCAGTCTTGTTGCATGGGGCAACTGTTTGAGGCCAGTAATCCTCTTGTTAGGGTACTTCAGTGGTCTTTCTGGCTGCTGAATGTGCCTACTCAGATTCATCGCAAGTGTGTTGTGGTACTCTCTGATGGGTCTGATGACTGATGAGTAGTGGAAACCTCCTTTGACCTACATGCACAGACCTTGACAGTTTGTGTGAACACATAGCATGATTTTCTGACAACTTTGTGAATGTGTTTCTGGAAGTAGAGATGTCTATCCATATTTGTCCATAGATCCCTTATTATCATCTCCATATTTGGCATACGTGTGTGAGCATGCCCAGTATGACCTTTCAGTATGTTGTTGCCTGACATTTGCTTTGTTTTTTTTAAGTGTGTGAGCATGCCCAGCATGACCTTTCAGTGTGATGTTGAATGAAATCCACTACATTTGTTGGAGTGTGTGAGCACACCCAGTATAGACATTTATACTATATGTGTATGGAAAATCAAGTTGTATTTTTACAGCAGGCCTCACCTTTGTGTCATAGATCCACAGGGATCATGCTGTGCCTGCAGGGCTTCCATGAGACACTTTGCATAGACTTATCAACATTTCTACATACAGGGAGGGCAGCTATTCTTTGTACATTTCTACCCAGGGGCACACTTGATTGTTACTGTGGGTGTACATAGGATGAGGGGTTCACCTGACACTTATACACATTTGTTATGCCTGCACTGCTATGTACGGTACACCATTTCAGTCTGTACTGTTGCCTATCGTACTGGCTTGAGGCATACTACTGTACTACACTTCTTAGCGTCCAATGCCACATATATTAGATTGCAACTTCATAGCCTACACAACCCGCATCACACCGCCTGGCCTGATGTTCTCTGTCTGCATAGGCCTGTGGGGGAGGTCACCCATATGCATCTTTAGGGTCATGTTACAGCATTTCTTTGTGTTTGCATTACTGTACAATTGTCCTGCTGTGTCTGTACTACTGAACTGCTATCATGGCTTAGTGGTTCAGTACTTTGACTATAGCGCACAGTATCTTAGGTTCGAGCCCTGTCACTGCTTTTTATTTTCATGGTGGGCAGACCAGACTGCTTATGGGACAGTAAAGCTAATATGAGCATGTTTACCTGTCTTTGCTCAACTTTGCCCGACCTTGCCCAACATTGCTCAACATTGCCTGACATTGCACTAGTTAGCACGGGCAATTTTGTTTACATATACTAAATATTGGTAAAAGCTGCTTAGCACTGCTTTATATTGCTTAAAACATGGCAATCATGACTCAGGTGGTGCTGCAGGACTGCTTATGTCAGATGCACATACTACACTCCCTATACATGTTTGGAAACAGGTAGTGTCACGTTAGGCATCCCTTTTATTTTATGTGTGAGTCAGAGAGAGGTATCATTTCCAGGGTTCCTACTGAGTCAGTGTATGTGCTATGCATTGCCTCTTTGCCAAGGCCAAGGCATACTGGGCATGCCTCCTTCTGCCTACTGGGGCAGGCTCAGGTTGTTCCTCCTCCGAGTCACTCTGTGCCTGTGCAGGCCTTGGCAATTGTGGGGGGCTGTTTGGCCCTGCCCCATGCTGTTCCTGCTGCAGCTGTTTTTGCAGGATCATATTGTGTAGCATGGCACATATCATGACAATTTGGGAACATGTAGCTGGTGAGTACTGCAAGGCTCCACCAGATGTATCCAGGCACCGGAACCATGACTTGAGCATCCCAAACACTCGCTTGATTACATTTCGTGTTTGTGCGTGTGCCTCATTATGGAGTTCTTGTTCAGGTGTGTGTGCATTTTTGATGGGTGTCATCAGCCACGGCTGCAGTGCGTATCTAGCATCCCCCACTAGGTGACCGTCAGGGATGTCCCTATTGGCAAATGTCTGGTACAGCTGCAAGAGATGCCAGATATGGGAATCGTGGTAGCTTCCAGGGCAGCCAGCACACACATTCAGTATTATGCCCTGAGCATCGCACATGACCTGGTAGTTGATGGAGTGGAAGCCCTTGCAGTTGATGTAGGCCCTACCCCGCTCACTGGCTGGTGCTTTGATGTGTATGTGCACGCAGTCAATTGCACCCACTACCTCACAGTATTCCGCTATTTGCTGGAAGAGACGCATTTTGCTGGCCAATATCTCACGGGAATTGGGGAAGTATACATGATCATCGACATGTGCTGACATGGCATTCAGGAACTGGTGCAGTACCCTGGATGCTGATGCCAGTGATATCCCCATCATATCACCAGTTGGTCTCTGGAAGGTACCTGTTGCTAGTATTCTTAGGCCAACATATACCTTGGTTTCCACTGGGATGGGTTCTCCTCTGTTGGTTCTGTGTGTGAGGCGTGGCCTGCACAGCTCAACAATTTGTTGCAGAGGAGGTCTCTGTCCACTCTATAGCGCTCCACTATCTCCAGCTCACGTAGCCCCTGGTAGGTTACCCTGGGTCTGTACACTCTTCTCCGTCTCCTCACTGTGGGTTGCTCAGCAGCATTCTCAATGGCACCACCCTCAGCATCTTGCACATGTTGCCTTGTAATAGCAATGGCAGCCCCTACCATTTTTTTTGTCTCAGTTGAACTTTTTAAGTTTTCACTTCTCTTTGTAGACTGCAGTGTTGCAGTGTTTCTGAGAAAAACATGGGGGAATGTTGTTTGCAGAGTTTTAAGTGCTAGGCTGGGCTGGGCTAGTGTACTGCCTGTGTAATTGGCTGATTCTGATTGATTTCACCTGGCAGGTCTGCTAGTTCTCCTTGCTTAACTTCCTACTACTTCTTTTCCTTCCTTTTCCCTTTCTGTTTCCACAGGGGGCAGTGACGCGCAAACACGTGCACAGGCTTACACAGGCTTACACGGGCTTACACAGGCTTCGGCAGGTGCACATGCGAGCACACAGGCTTAGACAGCCTTACACAGGCTTACACGAGCGCACACAGGTGTAGACAGGTTTACAGGCATGCACACAGTGTAAGCATTTTTGCAAGAAACTTTGCTGATATCCACGACATACACCTTCGGTTTCTGAGTTTCAGTTAAGACAACTGTAGACACACCTCTTCCAGTCCTGAGTCACTTACAGCAAACACATGCCACTCTGCTCCAATAAGCGTACAGTCTTTGATACATACCCCCTCATGATGTCACCTATTTTCTACTCTGTTACTCCCCTAATCCTACTCTTACACTCTAGGGACATGGTTCACATGGCAGGCAAAATTGGGATTCACTATCCTTATCCTCATTTGCATAGGATTGCCTAGACATGTATATACAATCAGCTTGTCAAATGCCTTCTATAAAACACTCTTCTCAGCATGGTTTTAGGGTAGCCCATAGTATTAGAACAGCCCTGTTTTACTTCACAGATACTGTAAACAAAGCCTGAGACTCTTGGACCTTTGTTCCTCATTACGTATTGCTCTGTCTAAAGCTTTTGATGCTGTCTCTTATCCCAGACTGGTCTGCCATCCGCCTCAATCAAATTGGCAACAATCTGTAAAATCTTCCTATTATCCTGCTTCTCAACTATCAGTGGTGTCTCCCAGGGTTCACACTTGGGCCATTACTCTTTAACATGTTCATAAATGACTTTCACACAGTGCCCTGTAATTGCTCTTTAATTCAATATGCAGATGATTCCACTATCATCTGCCTCTTAATGAGCCTAACCCACATACAACAAATAACCCAACAGGCTTTCTCTTCCCTGGAAGCATGGAAAATGATGCTCAAATAGTATTTAACCCCCCCCCCCCAAAATAAATAAATAAATAAATAAATAAATAAATTCCTTCTATTCACACCTAAATCTTGTCATGCAGAGAAACCAAACTAAAATCCAGTCCCATATCAACACTTTAATTGAAGCTGTCTTGTCTACCAAACTCATTGGTGTAATTATCGATGAGAAACTAAAATTCAATCTCCATATTCATGACAGCATAAAAAGACACACACCAAAAATTAGGAATGCTATACAGACTCAAATCTTATCTAAACAAACAGACCACACTTGCATTTGCCTACACCTACATATTACCTTCACTCATCTATGGTGCATCTATTCTCACCAACCTCCAAGTCTCAATTAAGTCCAAATTCAAATCTTGTTATGAACACAATAACTACACTTTCTACACATTTCACCTATTCCTATATTCCCCTGCATTCCCTTCATTGCCTTGAGCTATCACAAGTTACCTACGTACAGCTCATTACTGCTAACAACACAGTTTTCAAACCCACTTCCTGCTCCTCCCTACTCCCTCTTCTCCAACCCTATAATCCCATTAGATTTCTTTGATCTGAAGACAAACAATTTCTTACACTGAACAAACCTAAAAATTCTGCTAGTAAAAGTGTCTACTCCTTTTCAGTAGCAAAAGTATGGGATAATCTCCCTACTAACATTATCCTTAACTCCAATCATCTTGCCTATAAACAATCTCTAAAAGAATTCCCAAGTAAAGCATGGATTTGTTCCTGCTCGAAACCAGGTTAAAACTCCACTTTGCATTATTTTCTCCTTCACTCCATTAACCCTGACACACTTCATGGCTTCTTCCTTCCTCTGTCTACCTAACCCACGTTCTGCCTCTTTGTTACTAATGCATTCAATTTAGCCCAATACAGTATTAACAATATAGATCTAACTCCTGTCACTATATATCTTAACTTATTCTCTGTTCTCAGTTTCATCTTCCTCTTAACTTCACAGATCAACACCTGTCTCTACAATCTCACCTAATTTTTCCTTTTTTCTTTGACCTCCCTGTATGAGTCATCCTATAGGACGTCCTTCCTTAGCAAGCTTAGTTTTTCTATTTCTTCTCTAAGAACTTATCTCACTACCTAACCACCTGTTTACTTTCAGTTACTCTTATGTTCATCCTACTAATATGACCCTTTCATTGACAACAATCGTCACTTCTGCTGCAATTTCTGCATATTTAGAATTATGTATCTAGGCATGTTCTAACATTATACTCTGTATCAAATTTTCATATTTCACTTCTAATTCATATACTATAATATCGTATTGTAATTACTGCTTTTTCGTTTTGTTTTTTTCTATAACTACTGTATGAAATGTATAAGCAATTTGAAGCTTTTTTCCCTGGACCTCCACTGAAAAATGGGTACACTGACCAGTCAAACTTTTCCAGTGGACAAATGTCAATAAATAAATAAATAATTAAATAATTAAATAAGTTACAAAAGTTGCTGTCGCCCTCTCTGAACATACAATTCTAATTAATGGGGTACATCAGGGTTCAATGCTGTGCCCTCTCCTCTTGGACATTTATTTTGCAGATATCCAAGCCAATATTCCAGACATGTGGTTGACCAAGTCTGCTGAAGACCACACGCTGGACACAGTTATCTGTTCATCCACTGATACTAAATAACTCCAGTAGGGACACATGCACATACATGCTTTACCATAAACAATCCCAAGCTAAATACAAAAAAGGGCAGAGTAGCAGCATTTGGCAGAAAAGCTGCTCCCAACTCATAGATTATAAACGGTACTCCTCTTCAGATGTTCATAACAGACCTGGGTACTTATATGGACAATTTTTTCTTGGTCATCATGTTTCTAACACAGTTAGTAAATCTTACTATCTGGCCTGTGGTGGAGCAGTGGTACCGTTGTTGTCTCACAGCAAGAGGCTCTCCCATTCAATTCTCGGCTGGAGCGCCTTCTGTGTGGAGTCTGCATTTCCTCCCCGTGGCAGAGTGGCTTTCGAAAGACATGCGTAGAATGGGCGTGCCTTTGTTGAAGGTTGGATGTTGAGCTGGCACCTCGGCACCCGTAAAAAATCTACTGCCAATCATTAGTAGACCGGAGTTCCGCTGTGGTGACCCCTAACCGGGAAAAGCCGAAAGAAGAACAAGAACTATCTGGCCCAGCTAATTTCCATGGGAATATTCTCAAGATCTAAGGAAGTCAGCATAATGCTCTACTCTTCACTTATCATTTCCTTCATTGAATACAATTCTCCCTTTGGTATGTGCAAACTTAAGCATACTGTAAAACTGGAAAGGCCCAGGAGATCTTTACCCAAGAAGATTAAAAGACATAAATTCCAACAGATTTTATTTTATCTACATGTTGTTCTCCAGGGTAGGTTAAAGATTGCCCACTGACCAACTACAGCTTCACAGCTCTTCTTATTCTTAGTAGCCTATCAGCTACTCTGAGATGACCTGCGCCTTACTTCTTGAACCATGAAAGACCCAATCCTGTTTGACCTCATATTTATTCACAAAAACAGTTGCTCTACAAGAGCCAGTAATATGGACCTAAACCTACATCAACAAATATGTAAGACTCACTGGGGATGGGGAGAAATAGATTCACAATTTAGAGTATACCCTGCCTATGGGTAAAGTTAACATCACAGTTCAAACAAAGTGCTACATCAGCAACCTTTAAGGCTAGTGTTTAGCTTTAATCTGTGGCTGGGTAACTGGGATCTGCTCAGTCTGGTAAGTGAGCACCATTAAACACCTGAAAAGAGTGGCAAGAATTGTTGTGTGTCTGCTTTAAGGTGTACATGCCTAGGCATTTTATGGTCCACATGACTGATTGTTTAGTATCATTCCCAGATTCCTATAAATACATTTATAGAACTTTTCATATCAATACATTGTGGAAAGTAGTTCTTCCTCTATCTGAGCATATCCACACAGACATTCTTCAAAGTCTCTTGACCATAATCAATTGGTAACTTTCCTGCAGAATCACTGCACCAAAACCATTCCGATTTGTATCTACCTACAATATGACATTTCAGAACAAAATATTACAGTGTGGTTGGCATTATGGAACAGAATGATAAAGGCTTAACTGCAGCCCAAGGCTCAAGTGCAGCCCAGATAAAGTGTGGTTAATTAGTGATCATGGCACTGGAGAAGCAAACAAGGCAGGGTGGGAGTGAGTGTTCAGTGCCACTGTGGCAAGGCAACCCTGCTGTATTACTGATTCTTAGTGGTGGCATGAAATGAAACAAATAGTACTTGGATCAAGAAATTCATAACTCCCCAAGCTGTGTATTGCGATGTAGCTGTAGTCAGAAACATGAAGGACCATGTGTGCATCATGGCGTAGCGTTATAGGCATGTGCCAGCGTCCTGCCACCTTGAGGACTATCATAAACACCATGAATGAAGATCATCCATCTTTTATGGCTGCTAGGATGACAACCTCTCCAAAAACTGGATGGTGAATGACATGATGTGCCATTGAACAAACCCTGGTGGAGATAGGAGTGTCCCTTCCATGAGGTGAAAAGGTGAAAACAGGCAATGTTGGCAGGAATAATTTATTACAGTCTGGGTGGGGACTGACAGCTATTAGTCAACTAGGCAAAAAATGACAAAGAAGAACATAATCCTGTGTGGGTGCTTCTGTTACAAACTGAACATTTTCTGTCTTAGTTTCTTCCTCTTGTTTTATTCCACAAAATACTACAGTGCTTTCCTTAATGGTAAATTGGCATTTAGTAAATTCAGAATACAAACAGAAAGATAGTGCATCATTCCTAGAAAGTTTTTGCTTGTCTTCTGGTTGAGGCATCTGTACTGTTGCTCTTAGCCTTTGATGATCTGAGCTCAAGCCTTCTGGTAATATCATATACTCTTCCTATCCTGTCAGCAAAAAAAAAAAAAAACTAAACAATCCAAAAAGATTCTGGCATTGTATCAACCAACTCTTAAACCTGGGTCAAACCTCACCCCCCCATCTTCCTCTAATAACACTGTCCCCATAGCTACCCAGTTTAACACACAATTCATCAGTGCAGTAACCTTCCTTCTGGACAACCAACCAGCTCAGCCACTTACCATCCCTAGCACCACTATAGTCAGTCACAATCCCCTCTTCTTCACAACTATATAAACTACATAAAAATTCTCTTGTCTAAACTCAAACCAAACCACACAGCTGCTGACAAACTCCCTAATGAATTCCAGAAACTGGCAGCCCCTGTAATTGCATATCCCATCTCAATACTCATCAAATGCTCTATCAATGAACACTATGTCCCTCGCATTTGGAAAATACCTCATATTATTCCACTCCATAAAGGTGGCCCATCTAAGGAAATAAACTTCTGCCCCACAGCAATCCTCTCCCCCCTCGCAAAAATCCTAGAGAAATGCATCCACAACCAACTCTTAAACTTCTTCCTTATCAACAACCTACTTTACAACTCTCAGTATGGTTTCCGGCCAAAGCACAGTACTGGTACAGCTCTCCTTGCCTTTACTAACTCCATCCACCAACAGTTGAACAAAAGGCAACAGGTCGCTTCTATATTTCTAGACATGTCTAAAGCCTTTGACATGGTGTCTCACCAGCTCCTTCTTAAACTATCCACCTACGGCCTTAGCTCATGTGCATTAACCTGGTTTCATAGTTATCTTTCTAACTGTCAACAGGCCACAGTATGGGACACCTCATTCTCCCCTCTTCTCCCCACCTCTGTGGGAGTCCCCCAAGGTTCCATTCTCGGTCCACTCCTCTTTATCATATTCACCAATAACCTTTGCTCAGCAACCCAGCATGCCTCCATAGTTCAGTATGCCGACGATTCTACCCTTATCTGTTCTGCTCCTTCCACCCTAGATCTCCAAATAAGAATGCAATCTGCTTTTCAGGACATTAGATCGTACCTCTCACAACACCAACTCATTTTAAATCCTAACAAAACCAAAGTTATAGTATTTAGCAATAAAAAATCCAAAACTTCACAAATCCCGCTATCCAGCACCTCTGCTAATGGTACCAAAATTACCCCCACTAACCACACGACACTCTTAGGTATTACCATAGATGAATACCTCAAATTTGACATACATATTATCCAAACCATCAAAAAAGTCCACATTAAATTAGGTAGCCTGTATAGAGCCAAACCATTCCCAACACCTAATGCCAGGCTTGCCACTGCATGCACACACCTCCTAAGTACCCTTCTCTATGGTTCCATTGTCTTCACCAACCTCTGGAAATCAGACCTCAATAAACTGGAATCATGTTACCATAAAATTGCTAAATTTGCCACCAACCTCCCACTCACATCCCACCACTGCTCATTACTTTCAGCATTAAACTGGCAAGAGCTACCCAACCTTCTGTCTCTCATTCATCTAGCCTTAACCCACAAAATAATCTACCATCCCAATAACTGCCCTGACATATCCTCCTTATTTCATGCACACTCCAACCATCAAGCTCTCAGATCCTCCAACAAACTCTTATTTAAGGTGTCCAACGCCCACAACCAACACGGCAACGCCCTCTATTCACACAATATAGCCAAATTCTGGAACTCCCTCCCAGGAACCCTAAGGAACATACCCTCACATGATCAAATCAAAACACTACTAAAACACTACACTAGCAACCATTGGCTATGCACCTGCCACTCCCCTGCTTAAACCCCCTCTCCTCTCTTGTTAGCTAATTTCCAAACAGTCTCTCCTCCTGCTTCTTTGGTAATTTAGTTCTACTTCCTCTATCCCCTTTGCCATTAGCTCTCTCAACCTGTGAATAATGCTTTACTTCAGCTTCTTGTTTATTCACTACAGCTTTATTAGCAGGTTTTCAGTTCCCACCAATCTGTTGTGCTTGTTCATCGAGGTAGATCTTCCCCTTGGATCTCCACCAGTAAACACACAATACTTGTGTAATGTTTCTTCTTGATATGTAATGTTTTTTGTTATTGTAAAAATGCATTCTATTTTAGTGATGTTTGTTTTGATATTGTAAAAATGCATTCTATTTTGTGATAATTTGTGTATCTAAAATCTACTTGTATTGTATTTTCTGTGGAGCTTTTCTCCCTGGGCCTCTGCTGAAAATGGGCTTCTGGCCCAGTCAGACATTCCCAGTCAACAAAATGTAATAAATAAAAAAATAAATAAAATCATATTGCCTGTATTTTCAAGTCTGTAACTCAGATTTTACATCTATTCTTGTCCAGATTGAAATTATTCAGCCCTTTCAGTGACTATGTCAGCTTTCCTTCATGCTGTTGCCACATGTGGCCTGATACCATGCTGTCATCAGTGATCTTAGGAACACCATCAAGTCACGCAAATTAGGTATGCCACAGCTTTCTGAAAGATTCTAGATACTGCTGAATAAGAAATGGAAATCCCAGGAATCTGTACCTTCACAGAGGTGAATAAAGCTACACACTGCTTGCAACATTCCTCCTCAAGCTTTTTTGCCAAAATACCTGCTGTGCATCAAGAACAGAAAAATACCTTGCTCTTGGCATGACAGTTACTAATATTTGTTGTACAAAGCAGATAGTGTTCTTTTTCATAGCTTTAATAGTTTTTATTTTGTACACATCTTCACACTGTGCATTTTTCAAAAACAAATTGTGGCTACAAATAGCACACTTTCATGAGGCAATTTATTTATTTATTTATTTTACATTTGTTGACCGGGCTGGACCAACTGGATATATGTCCATTTTCAGTGGAGGCCCAGGGAGAAAAGCTCCTCACCAGAATAGTATATACAAGACATAGTTACATTGTAAATTTTTGTCTATTATACAGTTACTTAATCAATTTGACTAACCAAGTTCATCCATTTTACACACTTTAACAAAAATAAACCTTTTGTCACATATTCTGCAGACTTTTTATCATACTTATATCCCACTTTCTGGAGCAGGCTCTTTGCCATATTTGACTTTTGTTGCCAGTGATGCCACGACTCACTGTACCATGTTTTACGTGTCTTCATCGTTTTCCTTCCCATAATCCAATCTGTACACATCAAAATGTTCGGCGACAACTTTTAAATAAGACAACGCACTCTGCTTTACTTAACACTGGATCTGATTATGCTGGTAATCTGCTGCTTGCCTTCTTATTTATGATGCTGCAAATTATTCTCTTTAAGTATATAATTAATGAAATTCCCAGACTCTGACTCAATTCCTTAATTCAAAATAAGTAAAATAAGCAGCAACAAACTCTATTGTTCATAGGTGTTTACTAGGCTAACACCACAAGAGTCTTTTTAATCCTAGCCATGCATCCCAAATCTCTGACAAGTTCTGATACCCTTGATAAGTGTAAGTATATGCCTGGGAGATGACCCATGTACAGATTACCTGTGTCCAGTAGAGACATAGGAGCCAATCCAGGGATGAATTTACAGTTTCCCATTCAATTGTCCAAGTTGCAATTGAATTGGTTTGGGGAGGAACTCTGCTTCACATGGATGGGGAGCCTGTTCCATACCAAACAAAGTCCTATGCACGGGGGAATGCACGGTCCAAACCATATACACAAAAAACAAAAGTAGACCAGCAAGAGCAGACCCAGATGTGAAAAATAAATCAGTCCTTTATTGACAGACCGGTTTCGGCATGAACTGCCTTCTTCAGTGTTGGACAAACAGAAAGTGCCCTGTTAACATATGTAATATATACAAAATATAAACCAATAGGCAGGCAGAAATCATGAATATTCATGAAACATTAAAAATATGAGATGCAACCAAAGCCTAAAGAGTTTCTTCATACAAAAACAAAACTAATATTAGAAAGTCAGTATAACACCCAAAATTAATCATGAAACTGAAATATTGTGGAAAACATAAAACTTCCTAAAGCTTAGTGTATTCACTAATAGGAATTGATGTGAAAAACAAAATAGTACCAAAATGCTAAATACGAAAATGTAAACATATTTTCCTGAGATGAATGCTCCAAAAACAGAACTGTTACCAGTAATAAACTGTTCAGAATCATATAGGAATACAAATTGCAAGTAGACTATACATCATAGTGATAATAAAAAATAACTTAAAGAAAACATCCACAGAACTGTGATACCTCGAATATATACATCATAATTAATGATGAATATCGACCAGATGATATACAATATCAATGTTTGAAGACTGAGGAACTACATGTATTAATAATATAAAACTAGACATACAATATCCATCCATGTTGTAGGAAATCCAGTATAAACAACCAACTACAGGTTGCAAGTAGACCATTAATCATAATAATAATGAAAAATAACTTAAAGAAAAATGACTTAAAGAAAAATGACTTAAAGAAATTCACAGAACTGTCATGCTTCAGGTATATTCATCATAATAAATGTTGAACATCCACAAAATGAGATGCAATATCAATATTTCAAAACTGAGGAACTACATATGTTCATAATATAAAACTGGACATACAATATCCATCCATGCCATAAACTAAGAGATCCAGTGTAAACAACCAATTACAGGTGATCATTGAGACCAGGAGGGAAAAGACCCCCTAAAGTAGTTATCCAGTATTTCTCTTTATAATCCAAGAGACCATGCCAACCCTGTTTGTGACTATAATCGCCTGTAATACGATCAATAATCATAAAACTGAATTTCGCCTGCGGATGTTTGAGAGTATGTTGGTACAAAGTACTACTGGATTTATGATTCTTAATATCACTGCGATGTTCATTCATTCTAGAGCTAAGGGGCCTTGAAGTTTGGCCCACATAAAACACACCGCAGTATCAGGTTGCTAGGTACACAACCCAATCACTACCACAGTTACCAAATGTTTTGATATTATATATTTTGCTGGTATTGCGACTTGAAAATTCCTTAGATTTATTCATCAGTGAACATGACCCACAATGGCCACAGGGAAAGGAACCAAATAACTCATCCCCATGTAATGTAAGTTGTTTATGGGTAGTCCCCCCACTACCTATGTGTTTGTAATGAGATAGGTAAGAACCCAATGTTTTGCCACGTTTGTAAGCAAAATGACATTGTTGCCCCAAAAGTGACCTCAAATGATCATTGGCAAGCAAGATATTCCAGTGTTTGTTGATAGTATTCCTTATCATATTGATGTTTCTACCATAGGTAGTGATGAATCGTATTGGGGTACCCAATGTAGTATTTTTCTCCATTTTATATTCCAACAACTTTTCCCGGTTAATTCGGTTGACCCTGCATCTGACTAGGTTAATGTCTTTGTTGTCATAACCCCTGCTGGTAAATCTATTACATAGATCCATGCTAGCTGATTCATATTCAGCATCCTTAGAACTAAGGTGCTTAATACGCATGAATTGTGACACAGGAATACTCCTGATAGTGTGGCGTGGGTGCATGCTGGAAGCATGTAACAAGGTGTTATATTGTGGGTACTTACGGAAAACCTTACTAGATAGTGTGAGGTCCTGGTTTTTCAAGATAGTAACGTCCAAGAAATTGATCATATTCTGATCATATGTCAATGAAAATTCCAGTCCCCATATGTTACTATTAAGGTATTCAACAAACTCACGTAAGTAAACCAAATCCGCATGCCACACTAACCAGCAGTCATCCAAATAACGCCGCCAGATGTCCATTTCCACCTGATAAATGTTGCGCAAGTTATCATAAATCATGTACTCCTCAAAATAAGCCATGAAAAGGTCAGCATAAATGGGAGCGAAAGACACCCCCATTGCTGTACCTTGCAATTGCCAATAACACTGGCTTTGAAAATACAGCACATTTTTATTGAGTACATGTTCTGACAAACAAATGAGTAGAGTATTGAACCCGGTGAGTACAAATTTGTCCTGTTAAGCCAATATTGAAGAGATTGTAGGCCTGCCCAATGTGGAATACTGGTGTATAAGGCCTTAACGTCCAAGGTACACATATACCATCCTGGTTCTAACTGGGTATCCTGGATAATCTGTAAGAATTGGGTTGTGTCCTGCAACCTTGACCTAATCAAACCCAGCAAAGGTTTGAGATATCTCGTGAGAAAGGCCGATAGAGGTTCCGTAAGTGATCCTATTCCAGAGACAATAGGTCTACCAGGGGGTTTGTTAAGTGATTTATGAATCTTTGGCAAAAGATATAAAATCTGTTTGCGAGGTTCTGAGACAGTCAAAGATGAAAACCATTTTTTATTAATAATCCAATCCTCAAAAGCAAGCTTTAAAAAAGAATCAATTTCTTCTTTGAAGTGAGGTGTGGGATCTATAGACATATGCATATAACAGGTTTTGTCTGATAGTTGTAACAACCCCTCCTGTATATAATCATCAGTACTAAGAACCACCACAGCACCTCCCTTATCAGCTGAAAGTACTGTTATTTCCTTGTTGTTACGTAGCTGATCCAATGCCAACCTATCACCTGAAGTGAGATTATTTTGTAACATAATATGGCCATAATTCTCAAAATGAAGGTCCCTCATTATAGAATCCATAAAAATGGAGACATGTTTATTCATAGGTGGTTGAAACAACGATCTACCAAACCTGAATTCATCTGATACTTGTGAACTCTCATCAGCAAAAAACAATTTTAGATTAAGGTTACGACAAAAAGTTTGCAAATCCTGTATAATGTGATACTCTTGAGAGAAAAAAGCTGGTATATAATTTAGTCCCTTGTTCAATAAAGCTGTTTGTTCCTCAGTTAACAAAGTTCTGGAAAGATTCAATACATTCTGGTTAGGTACCTGAGCTGAGACTAGCTCAGAAAATTGGTCAGTAGACCCTGAAAGGAGACATTCAGAGGTTCTTTTCCTGTGCTTCCTGCCCCCCCAATGCCTTGTGCCACTTCTAAAGGGATATTTCTATTACTTTTCTTTCTGTTTGGTGAACCCCTGTCAGAAGCTCCCTCACTGTCCATGAGGGAGGAATCATCCCCTGAAGTACTATTAAAAGAACTATCCCTATTTTTCAAAATAGATCGAGGTCTCTTTTTTGTACGACTGGGCCCTGTCCTTGTTTGGTTCGTGTCAGCAAATCTGACAGACCGACTGAACTCAAATCGTCTACCCCTTTGATAATCTGAAAAATCTCTGAAATTTTTTAATTTTACGTTCCTTAATAATCTTCTCATGTTCAGTCAGGTCTTGTGAAAGTTTTTTAATATTATCTTGATATTTCAAAGAAGATTCAAATTTGCTAACATCCGAACATAATGTCTTAATCTCTTGTATATTCATATCAACAGTCCTTTCGTAGTATTGTAATAATATATTCACAAATGACATGGACCCTATCTGTAATGCTTCTTTCCAATCCTGATTCAGCTTATCATCCGGTCTCCCCACTAAGGGTTGGAGACGTATTCTGAGTCCCCTGGGGGCCATCTTCTGAGTAGAATATGCTCGAAATAATTTTAGATGCCAAATATTGGATCTGAGTGTTTTGAATGCCTTGGTAAGAGAATGAAAAAACATGTCACAATCCACAGTCAGTGGTTGTTCAATAGTGTCCGGATCATTGCTTGGTGGGGTGTCGATCCCAAAAACACCTATATCCTGCCTATCAGCACATAATCCGGACAAAATACTGTTCAGGTCCATGCTGTGAATAAAGGTGGGATAAACCCACACTACTAGGGACAATAAGATAATAATATATCAAATAATATTGATAATTATTGTTATAAACCCCCAGGCGTACCAAAAAGTAATAGATACCTCGAATGGACAAGATTCCAAATTCAAACCTAAGATCCCAATATAGGGCACAAGAGCTGATAGAACAGACAGGAAGCACACCCCAATTCAAAGATAAGTTTGAAAAAACTAATCAAATTCAATATAGAAAAACAAACCAGGAAACACCCGATATATACATCTAACCAGAAGTATGGCAATGACAAATGTCAATTTAGTACGTCCAGTTATTAATAATCCACCCAAATAGGATTCAACACACCAGACAGTAAATTACCATAAATGGATAGTCTAACCATTTATTCTGTGGAACCGAGCAGTAAAGGTGAATCCAAAAAAGCAAAAAGAATAATTAACATCAATCCAACTGTCTATGACCAAGTGTCAAAAAATATGAGAAATTCAAATTGACTAATAGTTTGATGTCCTGAATAAGAAATCAGGATAAAGCTTGACGTATCTTGATAATAAAAGATATTAAATGATACAACAGCTGTATGTATAATGTATAAATACAAAGGCTATAGTTAACACAAAATAAAAGATTGTTTGAAGATCTTACCTATTAACATTAAGAGCCTGAATATAGGACCAAAAATACAACATCCCAACTAGGAATGTAATATGAGCCAAAGCTAAATTATTATCAATATCAGTGAAGATTGTTGGAGTTCAACCATCCATTCAATATAATTAAACAAAATAGACCAAGAGAACACACATTCACCGATAGAAAATATCTATAAACTTTGGTCACCCATTAACACACAGTACAGTAATAGTGTACAAAAATATCCAAGGACCACCAACCACTCCCTACACTGTTGTTAATAAAACAAAGCTTATACTAGCATTTGTATTAGTCAGCATATATGTAAAAATAAAAAATATTATAGGGACATAGTGGTCTTAAATACCAGGAAGTCTGTTCCATAGACTGGGTTGTCTCTGTGATACATACCTATCTCTCCAGCAGGTCCCATTTATATCACAGGCAACGTTTAATCTTTAGAATGGGTAATTCTGGTATTGTTTGTTTTGTGGATATGCAGGAGGTCCATCAGAGTGGGGTCTGACAGTGCCCTGTATGCCAGGCACAGATCTCCCCCAAAAAACCTGTAAGAGACAGAATACAGGTATAGGGCCTTGAGGTGGTCTGCATAGGACATATTACTTACGCCATGTATTCTTTTAGTGGGGAACCTCTGTGGACATTCCAGTTGTTGGATATGCCAGGTTAGGTACATACCAAAGGGAGCATTATTTTCAATGATAGGTCTGATGAATGATGAATACAGCGGAACAATGACTTCCTTGGACTTAGATGCCATACCTTTGTTTATAAGTTGTGCAACATAGAATGATTTCCTCACCACTGTAGACACGTGATGATCAAAGGCTAGACCACTGTAGACACGTGATGATCAAAGGCTAGATTACTATCTATGTGTGTCCCTAAGTCCCTGATTATTGGATCAACTCTAAGGTGTGTTGTCAAAATGATAGTTTCCAGGGATGGATGACTTCCCAAAGGATACAATTATGCATTTCTTGGCATTTAGTTTTAGTTCATGACTGACACCAGTTGTTTGTCTGTGTCAGCTCCTCCTGGAGAACATTTGTTTTCAGTGTGAGATTCAATGACAGCTCCTAATTTGCAATCATCTGCAAATTTAGTCAGCCAGAGACCACTGACATTGGCCTTGACTTCTGAGAAGCCCATTCTTTACATGGCTTTACATATAGGACTAGTGACACTTATGGGCCTGTAGTTTCTGTAGACGGCCCACCTTTGTGCAGAGAGATAAATGGTGCCTTTCTCCATTCATGAGGCATGAAGCCTGTTTGGAGGCTACAGTTAAATAGTAATTCCATTGACCCTGATAGGTCATGTTTCATGCTATTTAGAAGGCATCCTGGGATATTGTCGGGGCCCATTGATGCAGTGTTCTTGGTCTTAGGGACAGCATTAAGGACCTGATCCCTACTGATAGCAGGGGGAGTTCCATTTGATGATATTTCCTGAGGGAAGGTTCAGGGGGAAAGAGGAGTAAAGTTTGGAGCTGAATTTATCAGCCAGGAGGTTTTCTATATCTTTTGGCTCAGTATAGATGGCTCCATTTACAATGAGCTCTGCACACAATTGTTTACTGCCTTAGAGGATGTGGACATAGCTAAAGAATGCTTTGTGGTTGTCCTTGGCGTGGGAGACCAAGCTTCTCAAATTTGATTTGGCAGACTTTATTTGTCCTCTGAATTATTTATTTTAATGAGAGTGCTTTTATCCTGCTGGGCACTGCGCCCCCTAATTTTGCTATGATTTTCTTCCTCCTGTTATACATCCAATTGATTTTCTGATTCCACCAGGGTGGCTTGTTTTTTGAGTTAGTTCTGTACTTCTTCCTGGTGGGTATAGCTGCCTCTATGCAGCTATTAACATGCTTATACAGGGTTTCTGTGAACAGTTCTGCATAGGCAGAAGTGTAGTCATGGTTGACGGGGGCTTGAACTTTAACTTAATATCAGAAGGTTAGCTTTAGAATAGTTCCTGAATATTCGTGGTTTAGCTGGGTGTCTAGGTTTTAATTTTATTTAAAGGAGACCATGTTGTGGTCTGATCTTACCAGGGAAGGCATTACAGTAGGGGGTGTGCAGCAGTCTCGCACATTAGTGAGGACCAGATCCAGTATGGCTGGTGTATTGACTATCGGGTCCAGGGAGTTTCCGTTTACAAAATCCAGGAATCGCTGTGCATGTACGTTTGGTGTTGTATAGGATTCCCAGTTAATAGTGGGGTAAAGTCACCCATGAATATGGTATTGAGTTGGGTGGTTAGTGTTTCTAATAAGTTTAAATACATGGTATGGTTTTCCTGGGTTACAGAGGGGGGCCTATAGCTTGTAAGGAAGTGTTATTGGATTTTACCTATGGTGATTTGAACATGGAGCAGCTCAAGTGCATTGTCCTGTATGACCAGCCGTAAAGTATATTTACTTTGATGTAAATAGAGCACCGCCACCTTTAGTCCCTGCCTGTAAAGTAGCTGGTCTAAATGTGTGGAAAGCATTATAACCCTGCACTGCTGGTGTGCTGTCCGTGGCTTTACACATCTCTGAGATTGCACAGACATCAGCATTCTCTAGCGTAAAGAGAGCTTCCAGGCAGTGAAGTTTTTTGTTTAGGCTTCTAGCATTGAGCAGTAATACCTTTGGACTTTGTGTTCTCATAAAGATGAAATGGCAAATAAATATCAGATTCTTTTTTGGCCCAGACTTAACTGCAAAACATGTGTTTCATCACTATAATAATTTCTCTCTCTTCTTTCTGAAACTTAAATGTATTACAAACTTTCAAGGCTTCTTCCTATCTGGCCAGTAGAAAAGAAACACTGTATAACTTTTTGGATTCTCAGAGACTCAAAGTGCAGCCAAGAATAAACCAAATTTTTGAATGCACAGTTTCCAGTTCCTTGATTATTTACCTTGAAGAGACAGGCTACCAGGAGGCTGCAACTGAACCATTTCTTAAAATAAAAATAAATAAATAAAACAAGTTCCTTTGATTAGTTCTGACACCATGTAGTGAATTTTAGTATAAGAAAAGCTTTGATTCTTCACTTATGCCACCATACAACATTCAGTACATCAAGATGGCTGAAGCAAGATAACAACAGACCTGCCTCATGTTGCCAGGTTGATCAGCATATATTTCAGACTGTGCCACTGCACAAGAAATGAAGTCTGCACCAGTGGTACAGGTGAATAAAGCACTGACTATGGCTGAAGTGACCTAAGTTCAGTTAGAGGCTCAGGCATTTCTTGGTGTGATAATCTTAGGTGGAAAAGGAGATGAACAGCATGTCACACCAAGTACCCAGGATCCTTAGAGTAGGGGTTAGTGGAGATGATGTGACCTGGAGTAGGCTTGTGGCTCAGCAATCTATTAATGATGGTAGTCTGGGTGGGTGTGACAGACTGCATGTGCATGACAATTGGAGCTGTGAACCACTGTGGTGTCACAGGTTGGTCCCCTGCCTAGGGATTAGAGTTTGGCATAAAACAAAAACAGCTTTCTTTGCCAGGGTGGTGGTTCCTCCACATGACTCTCACCCTAATGAAGCTATGAGGGATCTCCCCACCTCTACAGAACAAACGGGCACTAGAGCAGTTAGGGAGACTTGATGGTTAGCAGGTGGAGGGGAGTAAAAGTGACACAGAAAAAATGTACAGCAAATCAAACAAAGAAATGCACATTCTGACGAACATGTCACATTTCTAAAAGCTATGCACTTTACATTTCAACAGAAACCTTTAGTCCAACATACAAATGGATATGACAATTCAATTCATGGACCAATTAGTCAAAGGTCATTATGTCACACCAGGATGAAATAACTTGAGTTCTAGCAAAATAATTTTATATGAAAGAGCAAAGGCCAGTCTATCCATTTTCAGAGGCAAGATAAAATTCATCTTTTTTTGGAAGCCTTTGAATTTGCCAAGTATTATCAAAAGGGCTTTGACTACCCTGTCTTTAACTCAGCAAACATATACTTATACAATCACTTTTATGGTCTCTAGGCCTTCATCAGTATTGTGCGGAATTTTGGCAAAGAACAAACAGAAGGCAAATACTGCGCAATGCTGAGCAGAGCAATACCGAGCCACAAAGTCACACTGCCTGTATGCACAGTCCATATAAAAAAGTTGGTTAGTTTCCTTTTTTCAAAGCAATAAAAGAAGATAATTTGTTTGCATATGTGACTGTAAAATGCAGGTGCACTAAACCACATTAAGTCTTCTGTGGTCTGGTAATGAATACTGTTGCGGTCTCAAACAATGAAAGGCCTGCACTACAAATTACATACCAAAATAACTGGATATATTACTGCTAATAAATGGTAAAGGAAATGCAAAATATGCAGGTATTCATTTAAGGAGGTCTTTGTAGTTGAGTAGGAAGTAAAGCACATGTACAGCACAGCGTCTGGATCCATGTATTACATTAGATAATATAGTCCCTCACCAGGCCCTGGCGCAAACAAACTTTTATTAATCTCGTCTTTTTCATCAAGGCAACTGTGCTGAAACCTTGCCTTTTGTGGGATAAGCTCATTTTGTAAATCCATATATTTACTCTTCTGCCATGAATCTTTGCCTGTCTGTTCAGTCCTTTTAAGTGCTTCATTGATAAATTGCTTTCCAGATTCAGTTTTATTAGTAGTTGCATATCTTTAACACTGAAATTTGCAGCCCACCTTTCTATAATCATTTCCTTTTTCTGCTATTGACTTCATAAAGCAGTGTTAATATTTTTTCCTTCCATTAGACTCCTGGATGGTTCAAGATTGATTCACTTTTCTTGCTAAAATGTCACTTAAAGACTATCATTTTCCCCACATCCTTAATCATTGCCGTAAGCAGGACATAGTTCAGATGTGTGTTTATTCCCACAACACTTAGATTCTTCAGCCTTGTTTTTTTTTTTTTGACAATTCTTTTTCTTTCATGTAATTACATAGTATCTGCTACTTCTGTTTCACCAAAATTATTAGATCTGAGTGGCCTTGTAATAGTTCCTCACTCATGACAAAATGGAATGTTTTTTCTTAAGGTAAATATAGTTTCACTGACAAGTCTTCTAATCCCATAACAATTTGTTTCTTATTGTTAAATAACATACAGACTACCAAAACTGTACAACAAGCGTTTAATTTCAAATCACTAATAGCATGTTATACTGACACACTACCTTTCTGGAATTTGCTGTGAAATCACACTTCTCATAGCTCTCATTTTTCACAGGAGGTTGTTGTTGTCTTTTCGGCTTTTCCCGGTTAGGGATCGCCACAGCAGAACTCCGGTCCGCTAATGATTGGCAGTAGATTTTTTTATGGTGCCGAGTTGCCAGCCCGACACCTAACCTTCAGCAAAGGCACACCCATTCACGCATGTCTTTCGGAGGCCACTCGACCACGGGGAGGACAAGCAGACTCCACACAGAAGGCACTCCAGCTGTGAATCAAACAGGAGAACCTCTTGCTGTGAGGTAACAATGCGACTGCTGTACCACTGCAGCTTTGATAGCCATCATTGATACATACCTCAGATGTTTATTTTGTGAAAATAATTATGTTCTAGATATTCATTATGTTCTAGATATTCACCACACATTTTCCTACAACTGGAAATTGCCATAGAATCTATTAGTGATAATTTTCTAGTGCAGTCCAAGAGCAGCCAATAAAGCTCAAAAATCTTGCTTCAAAGTGTCCAATTCTAATACATGTTTCAGTTAATTTGTAACACAGATGTTTGATGAATTTAGTTGAGAATCACATTTGTTTCTGTTGTGTTTTTCCCCCAGGTACTCATGATGCTTTAGATGCACAAAGCTCTCAACCCCTAATAATTAAAAATTATAGCACACATTTACAAATCCTTACAGAGGGTCATAAAGAAGAGCACTTTCTCATTCTTCACAACAGAGGGTTTTTACATACTAGACTCTTTATAGTTAGAGGAAGTGAATATTTGGATAAGCTTAGTTTATTTACTTAATTAAATATGTACTCATAAACAGACCAGACTTTATGAGGAACATCATAAGTTTAGGAAGAGAAAGGCTAAGTCTTTGGGCCAAAATCATTGCAGTATGCTTAGATCAAAGCAGTTGAGAGGTATGTATATAGATCACAATACCAAAATGCCTTTAGCAAACACGTTTTACTTTTCTAGAAGAAATGTGCGCACTTTATTGCACAATCAGTCTCACTTTTAATATACAACCACAACATGGAGTAAGAAATATTTTCATGAGTTGTTGCAACACTAGAAATTACATCTAATTCACAAAACTTCCATTCTGATAATCACTCAGCTTACTGTGACTGACTGCTTATGCTTTGGCAAAAGTGTTTTCAATCAGCTGTAGCTATACTGCTATTTATATTACAGTGTTAAATTACACAAATGCATGTGCACACACACAGGCACACAGACAGCCACACACATAGTGTTCAAGGAAGAGGGAAGTAGAAGGAACAGCTATGATAAACAGCTTACAACTAACTTTTTATGCTGCCTTATGGTTAGGATCTTCAGTTCATTCCATTGCAGCATGGCTCCCCATGATCCTTCCCCCTCTCTCTCTCTCTCAGATCACTGTGCAATTACCTGGGTATTTAACTCCTTTAAGTTGGGGTCAGCAGCACTCCTTCATTGCTGTGACAATGTGAGTCACACAGGGGAGCCTGGGAGCCACCACTGCTGGTAATGGAAGCAGAATGCTATTGTCTTAGTGACTAAAGGCCTACACTCCCTCCTATGTCCAGATGTTTCCAGCACTGAGCTGCAATGATGTGCGGCTATCACAAGTGCTCTGTCCTCCAGCCAAGGATGTACAGGCCTCCATCACAGACCCACAGCTGTAACCAAGTGCCATGGTCTTCAGCAGGTCTAGTTTAGAACAGACCATCAATATATCTTCAAAACCCTCCTCCAGGATAAACAAATATATAGCCTTGATTTATGGACTAATGTTTCAGTACACCATTGTTTCAGCATTTTGACTGTGCAGCACAGTTTCTACAGACACCAGAAGAGAAGTTTGATGACATGGATCAGTACTAAAAATAATAATGAACATCTTCAGAAAACATCTAAATTCAATAAGAAGCACAAAAGTAATTTATTTATTTATTTTGCATTTGTTAACTGTGTTGGTCTGGCTAAGCACAGGCCCATTTTCAGTAGAGACCAGAGCAGAAAAGCTCCAGCAAAATGATCAGATTATATCATTATACAATTTCCACACAATATAGTAATAATAACAGTTATACAATAATCACAAAGTTGGGTAACTGAAAAACAGTGAAAGGAACAAGTAATAGTAAGGCACGTAGTAAATTTAGTACCCTATTTATAGTGTATATACATAGAGGACCTGTAACAAATAATACAGGAGAAACATTCTTATATGTTAGGCAAAAATTATTAAGAATTTACCATTGTCTGATTTTTATTTTTTGTTAAAATAAGAGAAGTCATGTGCTTAAGGCATAAATTGCAAGGGGGTGATTCTGGTAAGTGAAGAGAGAGGTAGATCGAATTAAGTAGCGTCCTGACAGGGGCATATCTATGACTTACAGAGGGAACTTCTTAATTCTTTTTTGAAGCTGTTTTTGTTTGGGATGCTATGTAAGGTGAAAGGGAGATTGCTCCAGAAATGAGACACAGAGGATTTATATAATATTTTGCTGATTTGTTGGATTTGTGTGTTTGTAGAAGGAATTTATCAGTACTTCGTAGTGGGCGTAGAGGGGTACAGTAAGTCACAATATTGGAGAGGGAGGGACAGGCAGTGGGTTTGTTGAGTAGATAGTGAGTTAATTGGAGTCATGCTCAACTACAAGTCTTCAGGATGTTTTACCATTTAGTGAGATAAGCAAAATATCTCCAAGTAGCATAAACCATGAAAATTAAAGGAAGGAGGCTCCAAACCAGTAAAAGCAGAGCAGTGTAATGCAATATAGCACAAAATAACACGTTAAGTGCTTTCACCCGGAACACTCCCAGGCTTCTTCAGAACAAATTACATAACAAGTCTTTATATAGTAAAAAAACAGCCAATCCTTCCATACAAAACCCCACCCCCAAAAAAGGTTAAAAATGTTAACCCTATGATGTAATGTACAAATCGTGACTTGTCAAAAGTGAAACTACAACACAACATTAAATACCAAAATGTCATTCTAAAAAAATATATATGCATATGCTTGTATGGATTTTATAGTTTAGTAGCCCTTAATTTAAGAACACTGTTAAAACTAACGTGTTCATTCAAACCAGGGGATTTGGCTGCATCCAGTTTAATTTGCCAGAATAACGCCCTATATTCTGATCTGGCTTCCCAGCTACCACCCCTAAGATCATGTGAAATTTGTTCTTCCACAAAGAATGTAAACTTAGCAAGCCTGCAGTTTTTATATTGCTTAATCAAAGCACTAGTCTCTTTTTCTCGTGCAATATCATATGAATGTTTGTATGCCTGTTTCCTCAAACTCTTCTCTGTCTTGCCAGTACAGAAGCTGGAACATGCTTCACATGTGACAAGATATACTACCCTCATGCTATTACAATTATAATGTCCGGAAGCTTTTAATAATGTATCCCTGGCTTTCAAATAACTCTCCTCCTTGTCTGCCATATAGGTACATTGGGAATGTTCTGGGTGAAAGCGCTTAACGTGTTATTTTGTGCTACATTGCATTAAACCGCTCTGTTTTTAATGGTTTGGGGCCTTCTTCCTTTAATTGAGGTAAGCAAAAGCCTTTCCTATAGTGATAATTAAGGTGGCTAGTATTTTAAAGGCCTTTGACATACCAAGGTATGCATTGCCATTGGGCAGCAGGAAAATCTGGGAGCACCATGGATGCTAGGCATTGATTCTGTAAATCTAGGAACCACTGTTATGATGGACTAGAATACACTAAAGAACAGAATTGCATCATAGTTCCCCTGAGGTATGGTGGAGTGTTTTTTAAGATTCTCTGGTCCAAAGTCCATTAAGCAATCTGCCCTGTGAACATGCCTCACAATTCCTTGTTTATTCACAAAGTCCCATGATTTAAATAAATACATATTATAATTTTAGAATCAGGCTAGAAAAATTTTTCTATCAGTATCAAAAAGGTGTGGAAGAGAACCGTGGCTGGAAAGTTAAAGGGTTAAGACTGTAGTGGCAATATGTATACCATCGAAAGTGTGGTCACAGTTTGAATTTCAAGAAAGGATGTATATTTGATCGAAACAGCATTACTAATTGTTTATGTTTAAGCAACTGCATTAGATGGAGCCTGGTTGTGGTCCTGAGTAAAAGTGGCCTTAGCAGCTACCCCATATACCGACAGTTGTTTGATACAAGTGCAACATCTGTTTACATTAAGAGTCATGCTACTTATAATAAAATTACTAATCAGTTGGCATAAAGATCACTGTACATTATATTTTATTATGACAGAGGCATGATCAATGTTTCATGTTTGGTTTGCATTTTTTCTCTGTCAAACAGCTGCATTTTCATTAATCCATAAAAATTAAAGAATGAGGAACATAGCATGACTTACACTTTAGTACATATGCATGCTATTTTACATCATACTTTGCAATACTATAGTCTGCAAGTAGAATTTCTACTGTGCACCACCCTTCCTTCTTTATGATGCTGAGAAAATAGGCAGATGTATTTAAAATATTCTGCAGTTTAAACAGCATAAATCTTGGAAACATTATCTACTGTTGTACTTTGATATAAAACACTTGTGATAATTGTCTGCTAATGGGGAAATGTGCTTCTGAAATGTGTTTACTACAGTTCTCAAGAGAAATGGGTATTTTATACATTTAAATGAAAATACTTGATACAGAAAAATGAATGTGCATTTGCAAACTTGAACACTCCATCATAAATAAAACAGTCTTGCAACCTGTCCTGTTATAACTCCATCGACTGAAACATACGTCAAAAACATGATAGCGATTTAATCAGCCTTTCAACTGTGCAAACTCATTTGCATACCTCTTGAATTAAAGTAAATGGTTTCTTGAAATGATGGAAAAAGCAATGTAATGCTTATCTTGTGATTTGGTTCTGATAGATAAAGCTCTGTCTACAAAGTGATGGTAAGGAGTGTGGAAGGCAGTGTGATTTTGGGATTGAAGGGTAGACACTGTGAAAAGCAAGGAATTGTTTTGCTGATATATTCATATACGGGTTCCATTCAACCGATCTACAGGTCAATCTGTCGAACTCAAAAAAGCTGATACTGTGCAAGATTACGATACAGTGGTGATAGGGGAATTTACACATTCCCCACTGTACTGTGATCTTGGAGTTGGTATACATAATTAGCAGGGTGTGTGTGTGTGTGTGTGTGTGTGTGGGGGGGGGCATTTTGTGTTAATTCCAATTCTTGTGATTCAAAGTGTTGTGCATTCAAATTTTTGTGATTCAAAGTGTCCTGGTGCATGACTTAGTGCTCTAAGTTTTGATACTTCTAGCATCTGTCAATGACAATTTTGCAAATTTATAACTTCTTTATAAGAAACTATGTATCGGCTTAAAGCAGAAAATACTGATGGGATTTTAGCATGAACTGTAACATGAAGACTAGTCTTAGTTTAGATTTAGAATACACACAAATACATCTGAAAATGTGGTCAGTAATGTTGAACTTACTTATAACCTGCTCAAAGTAGCAGACACAACTTACCAGTAATAAAAGTAAAACAGGTCAATTTATTTTCCTTACAATGTTTCAAGGGGTTTAATGAACTTAGGCCATACTTCTGCATCTGTTAGTGTAAGAAATATGGACAAAGACCTCTCCTATAAAGGCAAAAGGAATGATGTGACAAAGGCCCAAAAATAGGGACAAATTTTAAATACTACTCTTATAAACTTAGAAAATTGCTAGAATAACTTTTGCATAAACATGCATTTTCTGAAGAATATAAAGTCTGAAACTAATATGTATGTCATTATTTACTGACTTTAATCCTGAATAATTTGATATAAAAATACAAATTTTATGAGGAGCAGAACAAGAATAAGAGGAAAATATCAGGGCATTTCATTAACTTCTGGACAGTTCAGAGTTATAACTTAGGCTACTTTAAGTCTGCTTTGAAACCGTAATTTTTTTTTAAATGTTTGTGTAATGTTAAATGAAATTTATGTTTAAATGGGTCTACCTGACTTTGTCAAAATCCCATATTATCGAATCACAGTTTGTCGACACTCAGAATACTGAAATCCCACTTCACTGAAGCAACGGAACAGCAAAGATCTTCCCAGGATAAGTAACCTGTTGAGTGAGATGGTGAAATTTTCCCAACTGTAGTGAGATCTCAGAGTGGGTATATTTAGTTAGGGGGGGTCTGGGCAGTGTAGCCCCTCACCTGGGTGCATTAGGGATGGTGTGGCTTGGGATTTGTTTCTTTTGGGGTAAGTGGTTCCTTACCCTGTATAGATCATTGTTGTTCTGCTGGTTTGATGATGTGGGATTTCGATATTTTGAGTGTCAACAAACTGTGATTCAATAATATGGGATTTTGACAAAGTCAGGTAGATCCATTTAAACACATTTTTATAGGTGCATACCTTTGAACATTCCTCTTTGCCATCTGCTTCTCGGAGGTCAAAGTTAATGTTAAGGAATTATGGCTGACCAAGTTTTCAAATGACTGCAAACTTTGTGCTATCACAATCTCTCCAGAAGATATCAAGATCCCGCAAGAAGGTGTTTTGCAAACAAATAACTGGTATCAAATCATGGCCTAAAACTAAATATCAAAAAATGTATAATTGTATCCTTTGGCAAGCATGACATTCCCTGTTACCAACACCCTCCCAAAGGCTGACACTGTAAAGCAAAATCTGGAAACCCATGTAGACTATGAGCTGTCATTGATTACCAGGTATCTAATCTTGTAAAGAAGTCCTTTTTCATTGAACAGTTTTTTAGTAAGGGTATGCCATCCAGATCCAGGGAGGTAATCATTCCACTGTATTCCGCACTCATTAGGATGATCATAGAGTATCATGTCCTCTTCTGTATGTACCTATCCAAACATTTGACACAACTCAAGGAACCACAATGCTTTTTCACTAAGTAAATCAAAGGGCCTTAATCACAAAAGCTATACTGACCATATCAAACTCTGTTTCTCTTTTTGGTATCACAATGGCTACTGAAAGGCAATCTCTTTTTCACTTATAAGACCCCCTACCAACCCCATCCTTTCAGATCTCCTACACATCCACAAGTCCAATAGTGGAAGAAACACCATCTCAAGAGATCTTAATCTCTTGTGCAACTTAAACAAAACATGCTGGAGGGACAGATATGACATGTCTTACAGAGAACACTGCTTCACTGGAATTGCCTTGTTCTTCGTGTAAAGCAAAGTACATTTCTTACTCTGTTCAAGTGTAATCTGGATAAGTGGTTGGGAACCCGCAAGTCCACCCCTGGACTGGTACCCTTGTTCTTTATGGATGGAGAAACATGTAAAAGTCTGCCTGCTCTGGATTATTTATACTTAGATTACAAGGGGCTCTGGGTTAATCATACTGAAAATACTAGTGCTAGAAACTTATTACTAATGCAGGGTTAGGCTTCTGATGACTCTCACAGATCATTAGCCTAGCAAGTACCTATGAACTTATAAACATAGTAAGCCAAAGAGGCCATTAAGAATCTCAGCCTCATCACCCTGTACCGGTGGGAAATAATACAGTTATGTAGGTAACTTATCATAACGGCAGAGGTTTGAATAGTGAATAGATCACTGTTGCAATAGCATAAAGCTATATGGGATGTATCCTGCCAAGGACAGGACATCCGGATCTGGCCAGTATGAAAAAGCTTTTGCACACTTTACACACACCCATATGTCTGAGGAAGCACAGGGGCATGCTGTTATAAAATGGTAAAAAAGGGATGTACAGGCACCAAAAATTTAGAGCTTTCATGCCACTAACCAAGACGGGCTATAACCATAAAAAGGTGTGGACCAAAATGTCTAAACTGTAAAACTATGTCACAACAGAAACAGATACAGGGAATCTTATCCAATCAGGGGGAAATAAGCTGGGGACTATACACACACACACACACACACACATATATATATATATATATATATATATATATATATATGTACACACACACACACACACACACACACACACACACACACACACACACACACACACACACACACACACACACACACACACATTATTTATTTATTTATTTCCAGTTTGATAACCGGGGAAGTCCACTGGGCCCGAAAGCCCATTTTCAGTGGAGGCCCGGGGAGAAAAGCTCCATAATAATACATTACACACAAAAACACTCTGTGTTCTAATAGCTTAACACTTTAACAATTTCCAAAAATGTAGTACATTTGGCAGTATACTTAAGAAATTAATATAATTATGCAACTGTATTGTTAGTGTAGTAGAGAGAGATAAAAGGAAATTATACATAGATCTTGAATGCAAGAGCAGTAAAACAGAGGAGAAGTGAAGGAGATGCAAAGAATTTAAAGGAGAAGAGGTGTCAGGAGGAAGATGAAAAGAACAGTTAGACTAATATTCATTTTGTGTTTGAGTCAAAAGCACAACTTATGAAAAAGGCAAAAGATTCAACTGTGAGACTAGACCTGCAAGTGGGCAGTGGGAGGAGAACGCTTAAAAGGAATAAATACAGGGTTTAATCAGGGAAGAGAGTGGAGATAAAGAAGTAGAGGGAGGGGAGCCAAGGAGAGAGTTAGAAGAAGGGGGACCAGAGGGGAGGAAAATGGATGTATTAAAATCTAGGTAGGAAGTATACAATTACATTTCCAGTTTTGGGAGAGGTGAGAATGGAGAAGAGATTTGAAGTGTTCTTAGCTAGTAGTGACTCTTAGAAGGGAAGGAAGCAAGTTCCATTTTTTAGCTGTAGTATACATATCTAGAGAGAGAATTCTCTTTGTCTATCTGTCTCTCTATATATGTATACATATATAGAGAGAAAGAGACAGAGAGAACAGAGAGCAAAGTCAGAATGGGGTAGTAGGAGGGTGTTAGTACAGCAAAAGTGATCTATTCAGATATCTACTGTTATGGTAAGTTGCCTATATTACTGCACTATGTTCATTATTAGATAACTGCTGCAGCAGCATAAAGCTATCTGGTACAATTACAGTAGAACCAGAATCTAGGACTCCCTGAAGAAACCAAGCAGCACCTGTTCTGCCCCTGGAAAATGAGTCAGTGTTGTTGTGTACAGTAAATGTACATAAAGATGACCAAATTGTTGCCTCCAGGATAGTTCTAGAGTCCCTACCATTCCAAAGACCCCTAGAAGTAGCCATAGCTCTAGTAGAGTGAGCCTTGGACTTCTGGGGTGGAGCAGGGCTCTTTCCATGGTGACAGTAAGGGAAATGAATTGAGTGAGATAAATATTTTGAAATGATCTGGTTTGACACTGGTTGCCCCTTTTCCTTACATAAAGGAAAATAAGGAGCCGATCAGAAGTTCTGAAGTGTTTAGTCCTATCTAGGTAGAGTTGCCTGTGAACATCCAAAGTATGAAAAAATATTTCTCCCATGTTGTGGGGGTTCAAAAAAAAGAACACTCGAAGAACATACTGATTTAAGTTAATTTCAGATACAATCTTGGGATAAAGGAAGGGTTGGTTCTTAAACTCAGCCTGTTCCTGAGAAATATCTAAAAGGGCTTGATAAACATAAATGTTTACAGCTCAGATATTCATTTAGCCGAAATCAGAGCAGTGAGCAAAACAGTCTTCTCAGTCAAGAGCTTCAAGGCTGTCTGAAAAGTTGGTTCAAATGGAGGAAGAGTTAGCACTTCTAAACATAAGTTAAGATCTCACCATACAGCCACCTGTTTTTTTAAGTGGTCAGATATCTAACACCACTTTTAGAAATTGCTTCACTTGGAACAGAGAAGAAAGGGTGGAATTCAATGGCAGACAAGCTGAATTGGCAGATAGATGCACCTTGATGGAAGTGAAGGATAGGTCTGATTTGAGCTATTCACACAGGTAGTGGAGAACCAGAGGAGCCTCCTCTTTGGATGGTGCCTGGTCTCTTTTGTGGAAACCAGAAGCTCTCTTCCACTTTGACAAATATGACTTTCTAGTATTAGTTTTTTTTAGCTTCCTTTAAAACCTGTTGCACACTATCAGAAATAAATGTGTCTAAATGGGATTAAAACCCTATCATCCAGATATTCAGATGTAGATTGTGCAACTGGCTGTATTAGTGATCCCTTGTTCTTTGTGAACAGGTTCACCCTGTGATGTAATTTATGGCAATTGCCCCTGGCCATTTTCATGAGATGGATGACCAGCATTGTCTGGGCCAAAATGGAGTTACCAGAAGTACCTTTGGAGAGTCTGTCTGTATTGTTAGAACTCTGATTATCACAGGAAAGGGGAGAAAGGAAAAAAGGAACATTTCCATCCATGGGAAAGAAAAGGTATACATTTTCCAGTTCTTTCTGCAAGGTGTCCAGGTACAGAACTTCTTAAACTGCATGATGTGAATGGAAGCAAACAGATCTACTTGGGGAGTTCCCCGCAGGTGGACAATTTCCTGCAAGATCTCAACATAACGTCCATTAGTGAGGGTCTATCCTGGACCTGCTCAGACTATTTGCTAAAATATTCTGCTCTGTTGGAGTTGACCAAAGGGAGACATTGTCCTGAGATGCAACCTCCCAGGAAATAATGGTTAGACTGCACAGATGGTAAGATTTGTTTCCCCCTGTTTCTGTATAACATCATGGTGGTGTTATCTATAATTACCATCAGTGGCCCTGGAGTAGACAACAGGTACAAGCCTTTTATGCATTTTTAGCGCCATCGGTTACTAAAGGGTGATGCATTTATTTTTGAAATGGGGATCACAAGTCCCTTGAACTTGGATTCCCTTGGATACTGCCCTCCCAGGTAAAGTTGAAGTGTCTGGGATGGTGGGGGAGGAGGACCTGGATTCATCTGAATATGATCTACCCTCCATAAGAATTCCTTTTTTAAAAAGTCTAGTCCTGGAACAGGAAAGGACAGAGGATGCTTGTGCTGAGTCCAGACTGATTCACTCTACCACTGAATATTTCTCAAATGTGGTCTGGCTAAGGGAAGCATTAAAATAGTTCAATCCATATAACTACAAACTCTAGGATACTGCCTTGCAGTGCTAATTGACTGGTGAAGCAGAGCCAGGAACTGAAGATGGTAAAAGGAAATCTTCTCTGGAAGAAGAAAGTGATCAGGAAAGAAATGTCTAACAGATCTCCTAAGAAACATCAACCTGTGTGAAGGAATTGGGAAAGATTTTTTCATGCTGAGATGGAAGCTTTTGAAAAAGGTTTATGACAGAGAGGAGATGTTTAGGTGTTCTGAAAAGAGTCTGCTAAGATGAAGCAATTATCCAGAATGGAATAAATATGGATTGCATGCATTCTGCAAAAGCACTTACTGGTGCTAGACATTTTGTGAATACCCAGCCAAAAGGGTAAGGATGTAAATTAAAAATGTAATCAATTTAAAAAGAAATCCTAAATAAGGTCCGAAATTTTTGTGGATGGGGGTATGATGGCAAGCATCTTCTAGGTACGGTGTAACTAGAAAGTGGGGGGGGATGAGGGGAAGCAGAGTCTGGAGGCTAAGCATTTTGAATTTTGGAGTTTTTAGCAATAAGTTTAGAAATGAAAGGTCTAGTGCTGTTCTCCAGGTGCCTTCTTTCCTGAGTTCTAGAAAAATCCTAGAGTAAAATTATTTTCCTCACTGGGACCAGGGAACTGATTCTATCACAATCTCTGCCTGCATTTGTGACAGAATGGGAGAAAACAAATGAGTCTGACTTTTTGGCTGAAGAGGAATCCACAGCTTTGGTAAATAAGATCTCCACTGCCATTTGCAGCACTGATGGATTACCTACAGTACCCAAAAATCTATTGTAATTTCCTTCCAAATGGTAGGGAAAGAGAGTTTTTTTTTCAACATTTTATAAGGGTGGCTGTGTTGGGAAGGGAGAGAGGAAGGCGTGCTTATGTATTCATGTATTTCTCTTTGTTTGAGAGGACCCCCTTGGGGGTCATTTCCTTTTTTCTTAATATCCCCTGCCACTTCTTTTTGTCTTGTTGCTTCCCTAACCTTTGCTGCCTGAGTTAAAAGATTTTTGGGAAAAAGGTCCAAAACTGGAACAACAGTTTCTGCTATATTTGTAATTGGAGATTGAAAATGGTTCTTTATTGCCTGGATTGGTTTGTCCCTTTCATCAAATTGTTTTAGGGCCTCAGCAGAGGAGCTACCAAACAAGGTTGCTTTATTTAATGGCATTAAGGATATGGGCTTTAACATCCTCTGGAACGACTATATAATCTGAGCCAGGCAAATTGTTGCATTGCACATCCTGTAGCTGCAGCTCTAGAAAATACATCAGCTACATCATGCAAACACTTTAGGATATGTTTTGTGACCTGAAATACAGAAGAAAGCATACTTGTGAGACAGGATTTGGCACCAGAAGGTGACAGATTACAAATTATCTAATTCATTTCTCTGAATGTGACAAGAAGGAATTTGGCATATTTATTAAATGTTCTTCCTTCTTCATCAGTGGGCATAGGGTTAGAAAAAGATAAGCATTTCAAAGATCCAACCCTGTTTAAGGAAGTGACAGCTGGGACTATCACAGGGTTTTGGAAAACATAGCATGTGATTCAGACACCTTATAAAATATAATAGGCTTTTTGATTGCAGGAGGTTCAGAGAAAGAACAGGCAGAATTGAATGCATCCTGCAAATCCCTAATAACTGGCAGACTATGTAGTGGCTTTAGGAAATCTACATGAAGGAGGTTATAGTACCTCTTCTGATTTTCTGAAATTTCTTTGCCTTCCCACTGTAAAAGGCACTTTATTTTGCAAATGATGTCTAAAAAAGAAAGCCCCTCAACAGGTGTCTGAAGAGATGCTTTCCTCAGATTCTGACTCAAAATGGACAAGATAGGAGATGTTGGATAAATAATCAAGAACTTCTCTTTCTTTTTCTGATTCTGAAAGAGAGTTATCCTCAGAAGAAGAGGGTGATCTTTTCTTTTAAGATGAGAAGCAGTTGGATAAGATTATGTTAGAGACTGAAATGCCCTAAAAAGTATTTTAGCAAAACTATATAATTTATTCTTTGACCCTTTGCACTAGAAGGAGTGGAGGGTTGTGGAAGGTGATGAAAGATGTTTTGGTTTCTAAGGTTTTTTCTTGGAGTTTCTAGCTTGATTGTTTGAAAGATGTCACATATCCAAACCTCCACAGGAGAACCTGTTATCTCTTCCCATAACAACACTCTGTGTATTCAGTACAGCCCTTCATATAAGAGAAAACAGTGTTGTCCTTTCTAAGTACCTGCCTGATATCTGGTCTTGGTGGTCCTGTCTGGTTTCTGAACCTTAGCAGCATCCCATAGAGAAACACCAGAGGGGCTGGGAACATCAAACTGGCAGTCTGAGGACTCTATCATGGCCATACTGGATACATTTATGTCTGACTGGAAAAGTGAGGTCAATGGCAGGGTAGTTTCCAAATCCTCTTTGGCTGAAAGAGAGACAGACATCATGGAGAACTGAGCGAGGGCTTTCAGGCATTTGTTCAGTAATAATATATATTACACTGTAAAGCTGACCCACTTTAGGGTGAAAGACAGACAAATTTCACAGCAACGGTTGCTGTGGCATTCACCTAAACAAAAAGACAGGGCATGTGTGAAACCTTGTATGTGATTTATTGGCAGCATGTCAATAAGTCAAAGGCAATTTTAACGAATGCAAAGAAACCAAAGGCAGTTCATCAAAACAGTTTTCAATGATCATTGAAACATTGTTTTTTTTTTTTTTTTTTTTTTGCAGGGAGGAAAGCAAAGACCTCCTCCTTCAATGGATCAACATGTTCCTGGATTTGTCTACCACATAGATGTTTCCATTCTCTTCTAGACCAAAGAAAATACTGCACCACAAGTTTTAGTAAAGAAAAACATAAAAACATACTCTGCATAGAAGCTGTCATAAGAGCTGGCTTCAGAACAAGTAAAGTCGCAGTGTAGATGAACATCTTATTACATTATTCAATGGCAAGAAATTCAAGTGTTTTTGCAAAGAAGGAAACCCTGTACCCCCCCACATTTCTTGCCTAAGTATGTATACTAACTCAGAGACTGCACAATTCTCTTGGAAAGGGAATAGTCCCCTAGCCAGGGATTGTGAATTTTGCACATCTGTCAACCATCTTTTTCAGTTGACCAGATGGTGTCAACCAAATACATGTTGACATTAGTGGTTATTTATTCAGCTGCCAACTAAACCCATATATATAGTTACATAGATACCACACACAAACACACACAGCTGTATGTGTTTGTGAGTGCATGTGTATGTGGTGTGTGTGTATACCTCTGTGTATGTTTATACAGATGTGTGTGTGTGTGTGTGTGTGTCTCTGTATACGTAAATAACATGCACTGTAATCTTGAATGATTTAACAAAAGGATCTTGGAAATGTTTGTAAGGAAGAAACTGGAGTAAAATCAGAACATTTTTGTAGATTTTCAGTAAGAACTCTCTAGATAGGATGAAATTTAGAAAAAACTGCTTGCAATGCTGCATACATTGAGGACTCCATAGAAACGTAGCATGCATTAATACAATTTGCATATAAAGGGAGTAGATAAACTAGCTGAAGAACTTGTGTGCAAGTCAGAATTTTTCAGTTTCACTTAATAGCTAATTTCTAAAAGGAGGTCATCAGAAAGGGTAATACTTCCTTGTCCTAAGGGGTGTACAGCCTCCTTGATCCTCTGAGAGAGCAATATTTTTATAAAATGAACTCCCATTTTTTTACCCTTTTATTTAAAATGCAAGTGTGTTAATTAATTTTTAGTCACATCCATAAATAACTATGACTGTAATGTCAACACAGAGGAAAGAAAGTCTGTTGCAGGGAAACATAGGATAGCAGGAGTGATAAGGAGACAGCCACAATAGCAAAAATGTTCAATAAACAGGAAGGTGAGGAGGCACTATGAGACTGTAGTCTGAAAATGGCAACACCAACATACAATGTTCACAGAGTGACAACAAAGGGGTAAGGAATGGGAAGAATTACAGAACAAACCATTGCAATAGCTGAAAACAATCAGGTAGTCTGATAAAAGGAACAATTATGGGAGAAGGTAACTGAATTGACTTACCTACAGCAGCTCGTCTGAAAAGATTTTAAAACCTGCATAATCTAAAGCACTGCTGCTGATTGCTCCATTTTGTTTTTTATTTTCAGAAATCTGCTTGGTGTGGTGTTTTTGTTCTATGTGAGATATGGGGATTTAAAATATCATGAATGGCTAAATTGTCTTTTGAGTGATGCTTAAACACTCAGTGAAATTCTGGGCCTTTGTCTTTGTCTGAAAAGATTTGAAACCTGCATAAACTAAATCACTGCTGGTGATTCCCTGCTGTGTTTTCCACCTACCCTCCCATTTTTTGATCTGCTTTGTAAACCTGGTGATTTTAAGCTGCCCAGCCCTACTGTAAATTGAACTTAATAAGCTCCTGACTTTCTACACTGCTGTCGAAATCCTGAATTATTTGCCTCTACTTATGCTTATAAAGAAAAACTGCATTTTGCCTCCCATTGTGTGTTCTGCTTGATCTGACTTTCATTATATAGTTAGCTGTTTGATAAAACAGTGTGTTTTTTACACTCTAGCAAATAGTTGCTTTTATTTCAAACGAGGTCAGTGGATTTTCCATCTAGTGCAATGGAGGGGGGGTAGCCTGGTCTGTTTAGGTTGGAGAAACATTTGAGATTTCTGAATGTAGTTTTATTGGCTGGTGGTCTATTAATCAGCTTATTTTGTTTTTCAGTGCCTTTATAAATTCTGCACAATTGAGTAACTCTTGGCTCATTTATTTAAAGCGAAGTACTTTTATTGAATAATCAGATTTTTATAAGTTGTTTAAAGTACAAAGTATCAATATTTTTAAGTTTGTTTGTGGAAACATTTCATACTGTTTAAGTTTGCATGTTGCAGCATTGCACTCCAGACACTCCTTTACTGTGCTTTTATATTTGGAGGACTGTGATTATTCATTATGTGGTAGTAGGTGTTTTATCTGGTCTATCTGAGTTGGGAAACACACAAAAGGGATCTAAGTACTTTTTGCACTTCTCTGCACTTGATTTGCACTTTTCTATTACCTAGACAGCATAGACTAGATTCACACCTCCTGAATCTAACCTGCTATTGATACACTTGAGCATTAAACCAGTCATCTTACATTAAGAAGAGCTCCCTTGCACCCTTGTGGCAGAAGAATGTGGATCCAACCTTCTCTGAGCTGGAGATTGCTGGAGGAAGGTTCATTGTGTGCTTTCCTATTGGTAGATTACCTAAAAAGTGTTTTAATGTTGCTTGTATTTATACCTCGCATTTGCAAGTTGCACTGCACCACACAACAGGGGTTAGCAGTGCCCTGTGTAGACACAAATGCCTTGAAACTTAATTTTTCCCTAGAGATTTATCATCAGAATCCTCCTGCACTACAAGCACATTGAGCAGTGTTGCCACACTTATCATCCATAACCTGCAATAGAACATGCACATTTGTTAATCCTAGCACAAAACTGGTCAAACTAGCCCACTCCCTTCCCCTGTAGTTGTTGTTGTGTCTTTCGGCTTTTCCTGGTTAGGGGTTTCCACAGCAGAACTCCAGTCTGCTAATGATTGGCAGTAGATTTTTACGTGCCGAGTTGCCGGCCCTGACGCACAACCTTTAACGAAGGTACGCCCATTAACACATGTCTCCACACAGAAGATGCTCTAGCTGAGAATCGAACAGGACAACATCTTACTGTGAGGTGACAATGCTACCGCAGCACCACCGGATGGGGAGTTTCTTATCATTTCACTGGTCGGCCTGATTGACATAGGCATGTTGAGGCAATATAATAACTGCCTCATATATATGGACAACCACTTAATCCTAAAACAAACATGTGAGAGATATAATTGCACTATGAAATTGGAATTAGTTCTGTCATGTAACAACCAATCGGACATCAAACAGGCTGTAAGCACACACACTTCACCTCTCACACAAAATGAGAACTTTGCACATAAACCCTGATACGCAGAGATACTCACTAGAAGCCTACCAAAAGATCAGAGGCCTCCGAAAAGTAAACGACCTGCACACACTGCTATGCAAATAGAAACCACTACACATAATAACACATATGCCAGTGTCTCAGCAAATAATCCCCTAAAGCAAAACACCTCAAAGCCTAATATCTTGGTGATAGGCGAGTCCATAGTGAGACACACAGATGTCCCCCTCACCAGGCTGGACAAGGAGAAGGACACAGTCAGCTGCCTGTCAGATGCCATGATACATCAATTGCACATGCACTCAGGTCACTCAACCACAAGACTGAAAGCCCTGCCACTGTATTCTGTATCATACAAGCTGCTGAGATGTGACTTGTGCCTGGCCTACAAGTCAAATGACAAAAGAGTCACTCGCACTAGGGATCTTAACCTAGCCTGTGCCATTAACAGAACATGCTGGAGAGACAAATATACCTCTCAGAGATTGCTGCTACTCTGGAATAAACTTACAATTCATGTGAAGCAGAGCTTTTCACTGACCCTATTCAAGCTCAGCCTGGGCAAATGGATGGGAAACCACAAATTCACCCCAGGGATGGCACCCATGTCCCTCATGGACAGGGATAGTTGGTGTTTATCATAGACTCACTTGGCGAATTAAGTCCCTCTAACCATGGACAATTGAGGTAACTTGGAATTAAAATGGCTAGGCTTGTAAGGACTATAGCGATACTAGCCTAGTAAACTCCTATGAATCAGCTGGACAGCAATCTTTAAATAAGTGGTTGTCAAGTGGTTTGGTAAAGTAAAAGCTGTACAAACACACATATAAAACAGCTTTTGAGCTTAGAATTGTAGGTTTTAGCAAATGAGACAACAGGCCAAGAAACCATCATCAGATATACTACAGGGAAGGGAAAGAAGCAATAAGAAAATTCAAAACTATCATTAAAAAGGAAACAGTATTTAACTCAAGTTCCATGGCAGGGCTAGCCACCGGGTGGTATAAACCATGTCTCTAAATGATTGTCACTGTTGAAGTAACATCCTGACCTCATGTGCAAAAAGAGGAGAAAAGGGGTGGTGGATGGATGCATCGATTTAACTCAAGCTAGTAAAGTACAGGTAAACAAGGCAAGTGTTTTTCTCTAAAGAAATAACTCAGAGTTAAGCAGATCACTGCCTGAGGACACTTTTTGTTTTCAGCCTGTACTTATTCAGCCAATGCTTTGCATTTTCATACATCAGTGGATTGTTTGTGACTTTCAGTGGACCTGCTAGAGGATGTGAATATTTTGTGCATTTTTCAGCCAGGAAGATGTAGGGTACATGATTGGACTGTGTGCCTGCATTGTGTCTACCAGTTAACTCTGTTGGTAGACTTGTCGGCCTGGAGTACTGGTTGAATGTTTTATTAGCAATGGAGAGCCGGAGAGCATTGCTGCTCTTATCATTTTTGTGTACCTGCCATTTGGTGTTGTGTGAGCTTTAGAGTATTTGTTTTATAAACTGTGAAGGATTTTACTGTCAGTGGAGATTGAGATTTTTTTGGCTGCTTTAGTGGAAATTCATGGGTATCTTGGAGTTTTGTGTTGAACCATTTTGTACAGTACATATTGGACATAGCTTGGCAAATCTTTGAGCTACTGTGCTGTTTGAATGGAATTACTTTTTCATCTTTTCCAACTGCATCTGTAGCTTGAATCATGAGGTGCTTTATGGCTTTGCAGGATTTTTAGTACCTTTAGAAATGGTTCAATGCAAGCAAACAACAATAAATAAAAAAAATAAGATAAATGGTTAGTTGAACACATAATAAGGTGTTTACAGATATTAAACTGGCTCTAGAGGGAAAAAGAAGAAAAACAGGAAATCTACTACTAAAAACCCAGGAAAGTTTATACTACCTATAATAATGACAATGATAATAAAAGACAACACTAAAACATATGTTTAAGAAAGTGCCTAAGAATACTTTTTGAAAAGCAAACTAAGAATACTTTTTGAAAAGCAAACATTTTTCTGTAGGGTGTGAGCTTAATTGTACTTGGCTTGATCATGGTCTAAAAAGCTATAGACTGATTCACAAAAGGAATGCAGTAAATAAAAAAAATGCTAGTAGATCCTACACAAGGTCACTCTTTTTTAAAAAGGTTTAAGTATTGTAAGATACAATAAAGATTGCTGCGTTTACTAAAATGAACAGTTAAGGTATTCTCTGTTTTTCAAGAATTTTCCAACAACCAGCAATGCCTACTATTTATATATGCAAAACTGAATCTTAACAAATGGCAGATGACATAGGCAGAGGTTACAGTGAAAAAAACAACAAACAGTAAAACAATATATGCTTAGCATAGATAAAACAGGAAGAGAGGGTGGTTACCTAAATTAACCAAGATGACCACTTTGCAGTAGTTGCAGGAAACAGGAGAAATGACTGTGAAAGAACAATGAACAAACAAAGGCATGGCAGGATTTACTGCAATGCCAAATGAATTACAGGTAATATTACCTGTCAAAGGTACAGCAAGCAAATAATGATGAAACAGACTGGCATAAAGTATTGCAATTAATACAGTTCTAGGTCTGGGTACATGTGATGTATTTAAATGCCATTGATACTGACCTTTAAGAAACTGAAAGGTCAAGGACACAAACTAGAAAAAGTAGTTAACATTCTAAAGTATACCAGATTGGACCACTGACATCAAACAGTGATTCATCTTGGACAAATCTTACTAACGCAATCTTCTCATAATACTATATCTGGCTGGTAGTAGGATTGTGCAGTGATTATATGCTATTCAGATTTCAGCAAGGTTTTTGATTCTTAACAACATGGAAGGCTGGGATAAAGAACTGTACTGGACAATAAACCAGAAAGAATCTGCCATATGTAGACGTTATGAGCAATAGCAAAAAGCAGAGCTCAGGTCTTCTGTTTAGTGCTGTTCAAGAGGCACATAATGTGCATCTACAAACATAAATGTGAAGGACACCTGCTCTCTAGATGTCAATAAAATGCATATGGTTGTTAAGAAGCTTTAGCAACAGAACAGGATGCTTGATGAGTGGATAGTAATTCATTTAGGAATTAGGGAATGAACTGAAAGGTACTATTTGGTAATTTTTGTGACTAGAAGGGATGCTTGGACTGTCATAAGATAGAACAAAGAGAACTTCATTTAGTGTATAAAGGCATCATTGTTTTCTGTCTATTGATTAATCAGCATTCCTCCCTTTAGCACTACATACAGTACTGGCACCAACATTATTACAGATACCACACTGCTGGAGGGCCTCAGTATGGAAGCACCAACATTATTACAGAATCAGACTGCTGGAGGGCCTCAGCATGGATGCATCAACATTATTACAGATATCAGTCTGTTGGAGGGCCTCAGTATGGAAGCACTAACATTATTACAGATACCAGACTGCAGGAGGGCCTTAGTATGGATGCACCAACATTATTACAGATATCAGACTGTTGGAGGGCCTCAGTATGGAAGCACCAACATTACTACAGATATCAGACTGCTGGAGGGCCTCAGTATGGAAGCACCAACATTATTACAGATATCAGACTGCTGGTGGGCCTCAGTATGGAAGCACCAACATTATTACAGATATCAGACTGCTGGTGGGCATCAGTATGGAAGCACCAACATTATTACAGATATCAGACTGATGGAGGGACTCAGTATGGAAGCACCAACATATCTACATATATCATACTGCTGGAGGGCCTCAGTATGGAAGCACCAACATTACTACAGATATCAGACTGCTGGAGGGCCTCAGTATGGAAGCACCAACATTATTACAGATATCAGACTGCTGGCGGGCCTCAGTATGGAAGCACCAACATTATTACAGATATCGGACTGCTGGCGTGCCACAGTATGGAAGCACCAACATTACAGATATCAGACTGATGGAGGGACTCAGTATGGAAGCACCAACATTACTACAGATATCATACTGCCGGAGGGCCTCAGTATGGAAGCACCAACATTACTACAGATATCAGACTGCTGGAGGGCCTCAGTATGGAAAGAGAGAAACAAGCCAGACGTACAAGTACAATGCTTTTACACAAAGAAAAAGGAACCACAGCATGTGCTCCTTGGAGAAGACAGAGGGAGAAACATAACTCAGGGCCTTAAATCCCTTTCGGTGGGAAATTTTCAGTTAAGAACAGGTAAGAAAATATGAAAGTTTTGGTAGGGAAATGTAGTCTTTTAATTTGGAGTACTGGTTGAATGTTTTATTAGCATTGGAGACCCGGAGAGCATTGCTGCTCTTATCATTTTTGTGTACCTGCCATTTGGTGTTGTGTGAGCTGTAGAGTATTTGTTTTATAAAGTGTGAAGGAGTTTACTGTCATTGGAGATAGGGATTTTTTGGCTGCTTTAGTGGAAATTCATGGGTATCTTGGAGTTTTGTGTTGAACCATTTTGTACAGTACATATTGGACATAGCTTGGCAAATCTTTGAGCTACTGTGCTGTTTGAATGGAATGACTTTTTCATCTTTTCCAACTGCATCTGTAGCTTGAATCATGAGGTTCTTTATGGCTTTGAAAGATTTTTAATACCTTTAGAAATGGTTCAATGCAAGCAAACAACAATAAATAAAAAAAAATAAGATAAATGGTTAGTTGAACACATAATAAGATGTTTACAGATATTAAACTGGCTCTGGAGGGAAAAAGATGAAAAACAGGAAATCTACTACTAAAAACCCAGGAAAGTTAATACTACCTATAATAATGACAATGATAATAAAAGAGAACACTAAAACATATGTTTAAGAAAGTGTCTAAGAATACTTTTTGAAAAGCAAACATTTTTCTGTAGGGTGTGAGCTTAATTGTACTTGGCTTGATCATGGTCTAAAAAGCTATAGACTGATTCACAAAAGGAATGCACTAAATAAAAAAAAATCCTAGTAGATCCTACACAAGGTCACTCTTTTTTTAAAAAGGTTTAAGTATTGTAAGATACAATAAAGATTGCTGCGTTTACTAAAATGAACAGTTAAGGTATTCTCTGTTTTTCAAGAATTTTCCAACAACCAGCAATGCCTACTATTTATATATGCAAAACTGAATCTTAACAAATGGCAGATGACATAGGCAGAGGTTACAGTGAAAAAAACAACAAACAGTAAAACAATATATGCTTAGCATTGATAAAACAACAGGAAGAGGGGTGTTACCTAAATTAACCAAGATGACCACTTTGCAGTAGTTGCAGGAAACAGGAGAAATGACTGTGAAAGAACAATGAACAAACAAAGGCATGGCAGGATTTACTGCAATGCCAAAAGAATTACAGGTAATATTACCTGTCAAAGGTACAGCAAGCAAATAATGATGAAACAGACTGGCATAAAAGTATTGCAATTAACACAGTTCTAGGTCTGGGTACATGTGATGTATGTAAATGCCATTGATACTGACCTTTAAGAAACTGAAAGGTCAAGGACACAAACTAGAAAAAGTAGTTAACATTCTAAAGTATACCAGATTGGACCACTGACATCAAACAGTGATTCATCTTGGACAAATCTTACTAACGCAATCTTCTCATAATACTATATCTGGCTGGTAGTAGGATTGTGTAGTGATTATATGCTATTCAGATTTCAGCAAGGTTTTTGATTCTTAACAACATGGAAGGCTGGGATAAAGAACTGTACTGGACAATAAACCAGAAAGAATCTGCCATATGTAGAAGTTATGAGCAATAGCAAAAAGCAGAGCTCAGGTCTTCCGTTTAGTGCTGTTCAAGAGGCACATAATGTGCATCTACAAACATAAATGTGAAGGACACCTGCTCTGTAGATGTCAATAAAATGCATATGGTTATTAAGAAGCTTTAGCAACAGAACAGGATGCTTGTTCGGCATTTATTTCTCAGATGTTAAAGCAAACATGGGAGGGCTGTGGCAGACAAAGTTCACAGATGACTGCAAACTAGGCGCCATAGTCGATACACCAGCGCACACATACATCCTACAAAAAGGCCTCACAGAAACGGACAAGTGGTTCCGGAGTCATGGCCTTAAACTAAATGCCAAAAAATGTATAGTCATCCCCTTTGGGAAAAACAAAGTACCCACAAATTATCACATAGACAGCAACCCACTGAGTATGGAAAAATAATCAGAGACCTAGGGACCCAAGTCGACAGTGACCTCTCATTTGACACCCACGATGCCAAAGTGGTTAGAAAAACATTCTACCTTGCACACCTCATCATGAAGGGATTCACATCCAGATCCAAGGATGTCACTGTACCCCTATACTCCTCCCTCATCAGACCCATGATTGAGTACAATGCCCCATTTGGTATGTACCTCACCTGGCATTTGCAACAGCTGTAGAGACCACAAAAGTACCTCACCAAGAGGATCAAGGGTCTCCAATATATGTCTTATTCTGCCAGACTAAAGAAACTTCAGCTCTATTCAGTAGCATACCGCCTGATCAGAGGTGATCTCTGCCTGACGTACAAGGCCATGTCCAATCAGGATCTGATGGACATGCTCCACCTCAAAAAATCCAAATCCACCAGGACCACGAGAGCTAAAGACGTAAACCTTGGCACAAGTATGAATAGGACATGCTGGAGGGATAGATTCATAACCCAGAGGCTTCCCATGCTTTGGAACAAGATCCCAGTTCGTATTAGGCAGAGCCCCTCACTGACTCTCTTCAAGAGAAATCTTGATGAGTGGATGGGAGATCGTATGTTTACCCCAGGGGTCACATCTGTGTCACTGCTAGACAGGGGCACAGTAAACTAATTCTATTATATAAGGGGACCTTCATTGTGTCACTACTAGACAGAGGCACAGTATTCTAAATTTATTCTGTACATTTTTTGTACCATTTCATGGGGTGGCAAAAGCCACATCACTATGGCTAGGCTTACAAATGCCCCAGGGCAGATAGCCTAGTACTATACTATGAAACTATGAAACTAGTAATTCATTTAGGAATTAGGGAATGAACTGAAAGGTACTATTTGGTAATTTTTGTGACTAGAAGGGATGCTTGTACTGTCATAAGATGGAACAAAGAGAACTCCATTTAGTGTATAAAGGCATAATTGTTTTCTGTCTATTGATTAATCAGCATTCCACCCTTTAGCACTACATACAGTACTGGCACCAACATTATTACAGATACCACACTGCTGGAGGGCCTCAGTATGGAAGAACCAACATTATACAGAATCAGACTGCTGGAGGGCCTCAGCATTGATGCATCAACATTATTACAGATATCAGTCTGTTGGAGGGCCTCGGTATGGAAGCACCAACATTATTACAGATACCAGACTGCAGGAGGGCCTCAGTATGGAAGCACCAACATTATTACAGATATCAGACTGTTGGAGGGCCTCAGTATGGAAGCACCAACATTACTACAGATATCAGACTGCAGGACAACCTCAGTATGGAAGCACCAACATTATTACAGATATCAGACTGTTGGAGGGCCTCAGTATGGAAGCACCAACATTATTGCAGATACCAGACTGCAGGAGGGCCTCAGTATGGAAGCACCAACATTACTACAGATATCAGACTGCTGGAGGGCCTCGGTATGGAAAAGAGAGAAACAAGCCAGATGTACAAGTACAATGCTTTTACACAAAGAAAAAGGAACCACAGCATGTGCTCCTTGGAGAAGACAGAGGGAGAAACATAACTCGGGGCTTTAAATCCCTTTCAGTGGAAATTTTTCAGTTAAGAACAGGTAAGAAAATATGAAAGTTTTGGTAGGGAAATGTAGTATTTTAAAAAAGATGTATATTAGACGGCAAGTGGCATCTTCAAGATAAGATTTAAAAATAATGAGACAACCGTAAATGTAAAGAAATCAGTAAGAAGTACATATAGCAAGGGGGCTGATTACAGACACCAGCAGGCTTTGAAGACTATAGTTTGTTCTTCCAATACAATTGTCTTATGTTTGCTTTATACAGAAAACTACAGGGCTGTGTATGCTGCTGATGATAAAACAGGAAAAACAATTTTATTACACCTTTGATGGACCACCATGGTTGTCGTAAAGGAGTAGGCCTCAGCCTTTTGGGTGCTATCTCATGCAGTCTGATATTGTGAATGCATTTCATAATGTTTATGCTGACCAGGAAAAGACATGGGTATCTCATGCATCGTACGTATGAAAATTAATAAGGCAGTCAAATCTGCTGTTGTGCCCAATAAGATTTACAAATTACAAGACTTACACAACCCTCTCTCCCCTAAAAAAAAATGTAACAGTTTATTTGTCATGTGATTACAGTGAGCAAAATTTCCAGCCTGCATCATTGCTGATCTGTGGGTCCCTCACTTGCGTTTTAGTGTTACTAATATGGGTTTGCAAATTAAGCAAAAGACTGCAGCTGGTAAACTTGTGGTGTTGTAAGTTGCTTGCAGATAGTGAAAGATAAAACAAGCTTAATGTACAACACCAAATGCAAGATAGTATGTAGGAGTTTCTTGTTTTTCTTGAAATATAACCTGCTATAGCACTTGCATAATGTTTTCTGTGCAAAATGCTGAGGCGTTTTCCTTTGCTAAAAGTTATATGCACCTCTGAAACAGTGATGCTACTTTACCAGCAATACTCAGGAAAAATCTACCAGACACAACAGGAAGCAAGAAATATGCATAACTACAGACATTCCTCCCACTTTCAAGCTGTATGTATGCATAGGCACACACATACAGCATAACCTTACATATATAATATACTTTGCATTACCAAGAAAGGCAGCAGTTTTGCTTACAATTTACTTACAATACTTTGTAAGTCGGCTGGACACACTAATGATGTCTCTTTTCAGGTAAGCTCAGGGGAGATGCAGAAATGGAAACAGATGAACAATGTATGACAAACTCAACACAGACATATTTTAATAACAAAGTATGTTCATATTTCAGAAAAAGAAAATGCAATCACAACTTTTGCTTCTTGGGAAAGATCCATGGGAATGAACATTGTATTTTCAGAGACAGAGTTACACATCTGTGCTGATGTACAAAGTCAATGCCAAAGTTTTTTTCCCAAAGTTAAAGGGTTCATTCAGAGACTGTTCCAAACTTTAGAGAATGGAAGTTCCACAACATGTACTTAACAGAGAGGTTACAGCAATCAGAGAGCATACCTCTCAACCTCTTACCCCAAGAATTCTGATGAAAGTAAAAAGTAATGGGATAACAAAGGCTAAAATCAGGGACAGATTTAAAATGTTGCTTTTATAAACTTAAAAAGTTGTTAAAATAACAGGTTTTGCATTTGCATGTACTTTCTGAGGGATATGAAGTCTGAAGTTCAAATGTCTGTCATTATTTAGTGACTTTGATCTTCAACAATTTGACAAAATAACACAAATTTTATGAAGGACTGACCAAAAATATCTTCCAAAAATCTGGACATTCTGCAAAATTCTGGTCAATTGAGAGACATGCCAGAGAGAGAGATTTTTTTCTTTCTGAGTTGTGGTGAATTTGCAGCTGATTATATCATTCACTATGTAATTATTTACACTATGGTATGCATCCCAAAGACTACCCCATCTATGGAACAGGCTCCCCATCCATGTGAAGCAGAGTTCCTCCCTAACTCAATTTAAGTGCATCTTGGACAATTGGATGGGAAACTGGAAATTCATCCCTGGTTTGGCACCTGCGTCTCTAATGGAAACAGGTAACCTGTAAATGATTCATCTCCCAGGCCCATGCTTATATTTTCAAGGGTACCAGAACTTGTCAGAGATTTGGGATGCATGGCTAGGCTTAAAAAGGCCATTGTGGTCATTAGCCTAGCAAACACTTATGAGTCTATGAACTGGATTGCATAATAGGTATAATTACTATAAGGGGTGCATGACTGGCTTGACCCTTATACAAAAATAAAAGTTTTCTGTTTTTAATCTTTGGTACTGTTTCCTACCAAGGTAACTACATTTGGAGAGATGTGTTTGACCCAACTGTGTAGTGGGAGTTTTATGACTGGATTTTAAATGGACAATCCAGTACCAATGCCAATTACGGAACAGGATGGAAAGCCTATATTTCGTCTTAGCTCTGATCAGCCCCAAAAAGGGGCATCACATGTTTGCTGTAGTCAATGTTTCTCTGCATTGGACATGCCCAGGTTGCACATTTAGTTACAATATGGAGATGGAGAAGATAGAGGAGATGGAGTTTTCCATTTGTCTTCTATCATGACAAAACTACTCCTTCTATGAGTCTGTGCAACACTGGAGTGGGTATAGTTACAGATCAGGGGTGCGGGGTGGGCTTGTCCCCCTGGAAAAAATAATTGCATTTAAATCCTTTATGAGGTTTGGAGTGTGGCCTGTTTTGAGACTGTGACCTCCTGACGATTCAGGTGTTCTAGTGTAGACTTCCAAGATGGCAGGTGTTGTAGTTTAGATTGCGTATTGACTATGTGACAAATTACTAGTCATAGATAATCTGAAGAGGATACCCTTTACAAGGCTTTGAACTTTAAGTACAAAACTGCTGGGCCACAGGAATGCTAAAAAACAAGAAGAAAGTTCATTATGTTTGTAATAACAGCTGGAATAATGATCATGGAATGGGAGACTTGCAGGGGAAACTAATGAACAATATCCATCACAAAATATATACACTGAATGGATAAATGAATGAATAAAGGGGGGGGGGATGTATCATGCAGAAAGGTGACTAGTGGAGTGGTATTTGTGTGACAGCATAAACAGTGGATTGGAGTTGTAGACCCAGTCACAAAATATGTGACATATGATGCTATGATCTAGTTAGCTGAAGGATACAAGTGAAAAGGAGAAAGGGGATCAATATAAAAGAAACAAGGAAGCAGAGAAGCATTTACTTTCCTACAGCAACAAACTACACATAAATACATAATGTGAGTAGAATAGAAAATCACATTTATAGTTGCTTGTCCATGCCACAGGAATCTGCTTGATTACTGCAAGAATACACGGGACTGCAGAATGCATTTTAATATTTAAATTCATAAAGGCTGACCGATAAAATAATACAATAAAACAATATAAAGTCATAAATCAGTTCAATAACTGCACCACTAAAATAGGAGACAAAGGACTGATCCTGGCTGTTTTTATTATTATTGTTATTAGTATTATCATTATTATTATTATTTCATATATATTGAAAGGAAATTCGTTTCTTAACCATCCTTTGAAAATGCTTAGATCTTAAAATGTTAAAAATGAAGTACTGAGGATCTAAACAAGAGAGCTTTAACATTATAAACTTTATCGTTTGGATTCACTGACCATTTTGTTGTTATATTTAAGTACTTTTGTTGAAGGTTGTGTGTTAGGCCCGGCAAGCCAGCACATAAAAATCTACTGCCAATCATTAGCGGACCGGAGTTTCGCTGTGGCGACCCCTAACCGGGAAAAGCCGAAAGACACAAATTATTTATTATTTTTTTATTTTGTGGTTTTATTAAGCTTTAACATTATGACATTATGTCATAAGTACAACAGTTGTAAAAGTCAGACAATCATTATGCAAAGACTAAAACAGGAATATATATATATATATATATATATATATATATATATATATATATATATATATATATATATATATATAGCGCCAGGAAGGGTGACATCAACAGTGTCAGAAGATTTAGGCACCACCTGTCAAACATCAAAGAGATGGCCAGAAAACATAATAAATAAACAAAAACAGTGGGGCACAGGAAAGTGGAAAGTTTTTAGTAGACTCATGGGTGTAGTAAAGCAGTGAAAACTGTCCCTACAATTCACCACATTTTTAATCCATAACTAAAAGTGAGCTATGGGCAGCTAGTAGAGCTGGACAGCCCACTTATTAAACCACAGGAATTCACAGATCTGTTAAAAATATATTTCCAGCCTGGCTCTCAGCAAAGAGGGATGGAGCCCTGACTGTGACTCAGGCAGCGGGAGTTCAATCAGACAGGGAGGGGGGCATGGCATGCTGCTCAATATTCCTGGGAGTGGGAAGGGCTTGTCTGTATTGGGGGGCACACTGGGCAGTGCAATTCCCTCTTGGAGACCAGGAAACTACTACTCATGCATAGAGGAGCAGTTTGCTTAGGTGAAAAGTACCTTGTGTAAGTCAGGACATCCTCTCTTGACAGCCCAGTCCATGTTACACCCTACTGCCTTGCCAGTATGGGTAGTTATGGTTGAGTAAATTTAAGAAGAAAAATCTTTAAACATACCCTGATGGCTGCCTGAATCATGATCCTCACTTACCCAAGACATGGAAAACAAATTGGTTGAATGACCAAGGAGGGACAGATGGGCCAAAGAGAGGCACAAAATTAAGTTTGCATAAATTTTAGAAAGAAAAATAAGAGGTTATATGCTGAAAATGCTTGAATGGTGAAGGCTGTCCTAAGGCATCCTATGATGTAATCATCTACAAACCCATACATTTTCTATGTACGTATTCAAACTTTCTAGTTGTTAGGACAGAAACAGAATAGTTGTGTAAAATCTTACCATGACCATGGATGTCCTTCTCTTCTATGTTGCAGTATTCTTAAAATATGGGTTGTATTCCGCCCAATGACCCAACGTCTGGCCTGTATACAAAAACTTAGGCACAGACAACGTCAGCCATAAAAGGAATGTCCACACATACCATCTTCAGAATAAGAAAGCCCCATGAAAAAACAAACAAGGGGAACCTAGAAGGATCATCCTAGGATCAGCCAGCTGTAGGGGGGAAGGCAGGAGGGATAGAATACTGCAACATAGACGAGAAGTGCATCTATGGTTATGGTAAGGTTTTACACTATTCTATGTCCTTCTATTCAATGTTACAGTATTCTTCACATATGGGAGAGTGCAAAAACTAATAGGGAAACCAGGGAGGTGGACAGAGAATGGGAACTACGAGGGAGCATTTTCCAGGAATCCATGCAAAATTGCCCTAGCAAATCCTGCTCTGGATCTAGAAACAGTGTCCAATTTGTAAAGTTTCATAAAGGTGTGAACAGAAGACCAGGTTGCTGCTTCCAAGATGGAATGGGCATCTAGACCCTTGAAGAAGGCCCCTGAGGATGCAAGTGACCTAGTGGAGTGTGGCTTAACAGATGTTGACAAGGACATTCCACTAAATTTATAACAAAACAGAACAGCCTTAGAAATCCATGAAGATATAGTTTGCCTGGACACAAGCAAACCCAAAGCCCATGTATGAAATGACACAAAGAGTTGGTCAGGTTGCCTGATAGACTTTAGACTGATTAAGTGACAACTCATTCACAAATTGTAGCATGAAATTAGGGTTAGTTCTCAAGGATACCCAAACCCTATCCTTATGGAAAACCAAAAAGGGACGTGTAGCCTTTAAAGCCTAAATCTCAGAAACCCTTCTGGCAAAGGTTAAGGCTACAAGAAGCACTGTTTTCCATGAGGGGATACCAGGGGCAGCAGAATAGGTAAGGATAGCATTCTATAAGAAGGCACCACCAAGAAGAGGTTTAATAGGGAGAGATCCAAGATAGGTCTTCAAGGGCCATCTTTTCTTGGAACTAGAAACATCCTGGAGTAAAGTCTCCTTCCCGTGCCCTGGTTGGAGAGTTGATATAGAATCGAGAGAGAGAGAGAATTGGGCGAAGTGCAAAGCAATGCAGTTTAATGCACAAAATCAAATGCAATCCATTTTGGTGATAGGAGTTCACACGACCCATATGTGTTCAAGACGTAATCTTCTAGAAAATGTGATTAATATGAAAGACCTTGGTGTGGTAATAGACAACAAATGTTTATTTGCAGCAAATATCAGGGCTGTAGTAAGAAAATGCTACATCTCATTTAGACACATTTTGAAAACTATAATCAAAAAGGTAATAGTGCTACTTTACGAAACAATGGTTAAACCAAATGTTTAGGTTTGCTCAGTTGCTTGCATATATAATTGTGATCAACTTAAAATGTTAGAAAGGTCGCATAAATACTTCACTAAACAGATCAAACAAGTTAAAAGTATGAGCTATGAGACAAGCCTTGAAATGTACTGGTACTCACTTAACTACAGATATACAAGAGGGGACTGCATTAATCTTTAAGTGTGTATTCAATGGGCAGTTAGCATTAACTATGGGAAATTAAATAAAAAGTCACTTTATACAGACACAAAACAGCAGAGGTTTTCTGAATGTTGCCAAATGTGATATAAGAATAAATAGGCTCCCGTTTCACGGTACAGTGGGTCTGATGTAAATACCCTACTCCAAATAATAAGAAAGGCAGACGATTTAGTGTCCTTTAAGTCAGAATTTGACAAAAGGCTGGAAAATAGGGTGTATGATCAGAATCTAATAGGTGTCAATCCAGCTGAGTGCCTTTTTTAAAGCTATAGGCTTGTTTGAAAAACTAACATTGTAAAAATATGAAGTTCAAATATATGAGTATAACAAATATTTGTTTTTGCATACAGCTGTATGTTGTACATAAGCTATACAAAATATTGTCTTTTTGTATTGTCTAAATGGCATAAGTCATGGCTGAAAAGGGTTCTTGGACCAGACCACTCACTCTTAACAAATATAAATAAACCTCACTAGAAGATTTACATGCCTTAGACATTTAGAACCTCACCCAGCATATGTTTACTAGCAAGAGACTATGCCAAACTAGTATTATTCCATCGGAATGTAATTGGGGGGGGGGGGGTATTCTTTGATTTAGAGTGTAGAAATACTATTTTCTGAAATGTCTGGAAAACCAGTTGTGACACTCTTTACATGTGCAGTTGTTATAAAGGCTGGTATCAATACTTTGTTTTATAAAATGGACTTGATGCTGGCCAACTAACAAAACGTAACATGAAAAGTCCTTACTACATGTATAAATAACAGCTGAGGTAGCATGATAGATGAGATATTGATATTTTATACGGAAATTGTCATAATACTGAATCTCAGACCCCTGACTCTGGGATTGTTAAATTTGACTTTGTATAGGTTGAAGTCCGCATACACAAATGAGTTTTTAACAACTTTTCAGTAGCTACCAAAAAAAAGCTAAATATTTTATAAATTAACTAAAAGGTTTAAGAGGTATTTTGGGAAACTGATATCTACAAATAAGCTTTTATGTGAAATAACAGATGTCTGGTGTTATTATTTGAGATGTGATATATTCTACTCATAGGTAATTTAACTTGTCATATGTATTGATACAGATTTAATGAAATGTTCAGTTTATCTCTTTTAAGTATGGATTACACCTCTTACAATTCTATATTGCTCAGATTTCTGCAAATTTGTTTATCATGTTATGTAGCATTTTTTCTATAACATATCTACTATATACTCTACAGTTCAGTATATATCTTACACAGTTATTACATGCTTTTGTGTTCCATTTTGTTTATTTAATTCAACTCTGTTTATGGTAGTGAAATGTTTACCTTTTCTAAAACACCTTAATATTAAAATTCATAAAAATATTTTTGCAAAAAAAATTGTCCCACATAGTTAACAGGAAAAGGACATACCTGCAAAGGATATTTCTTGTTTTTCACTTTCTTGTCCAATAATATTTTGAATGGGTTGCTGCTTACCACTTCTCTTCTTTGTGCATCCAGCAAGTTCCATTTTTGGACCACATCGGTAATTTTGTGTCTTTTTATCTTGAAAATCTTAATATGCTATGTATATTGTCTATCTGCAGTCAGAAGATTAGTTGCTTGTCCACTATGTCTCCGGAGATTTCTGCTTCCTGTACTATCTTTTCATTTCAATGACAGCTTGTCAGAGATGATATTTTGACAAGCCATACAAAATTTATTTTACTTCCGTTTATTGGAAGACCACTGATACTGGACCCTCCTGACAGTGTGGACTGTACCTTATGCAGATTAGCAGTACATTCTTTTGAACTCTTCTTACAGGTGATTTTTGTATTGTCTGCATACCTGACTAATATTACCTCTCTGGTACACCTAGATTCAAACACTTGTAAGAATTAGGTTATGTCCTACAACTGACACTTACGACATAGCTAACATTATTATCCCTGTTGTTTCTAGTTTGTTGCTTTTAGTTTTGCTTGCCATTTCTTATTTACTAGTAGTTAGACACCCACTTATTTACATGTGAGTTAATTTTCAGTAGTTGAGTTTCATCATGATTTGACTGTGGTTTCTTTACGTATTGCAGTGCACCATACTGAATGCTTTGCTATAGCCTAAGTGAATGACATCAGTTTGTTCACTACCATCCGTATTTATTATCACTCTCTTCGCTATGACATCAGTTTGTTCACTACCATCCGTACTTATTATCACTCTCTTCGGTAACCATCCGTACTTATTATCACTCTCTTCGCTATGACATCAGTTTGTTCACTACCATCCGTACTTATTATCACTCTCTTCAGTATGACATCAGTTTGTTCACTACCATCCGTACTTATTATCACTCTCTTCGCTATGACATCAGTTTGTTCACTACCATCCGTACTTATCACTCTCTTTGCTATGACATCAGTTTGTTCACTACCATCCGTACTTATTATCACTCTCTTCGCTATGACATCAGTTTGTTCACTACCATCCATACTTATTATCACTCTCTTCGCTATGACATCAGTTTGTTCACTACCATCCGTACTTATTATCACTCTCTTCGCTATGATATCAGTTTGTTCACTGCCATCCGTACTTATCACTCTCTTCGGTAACCATCCGTACTTATTATCACTCTCTTCGGTAACCATCCGTACTTATTATCACTGTCTTCGGTATGACATCAGTTTGTTCACTACCATCCGTACTTATTATCACTCTTTTCGCTATGACATCAGTTTGTTCACTACCATCCGTACTTATTATCACTCTCTTCGCTATGACATCAGTTTGTTCACTACCATCCGTACTTATTATCACTCTCTTCGCTATGACATCAGTTTGTTCGCTACCATCCATACTTATTATCACTCTCTTTGCTATGACATCAGTTTGTTCACTACCATCCATACTTACTATCACTCTCTTCGCTATGACATCAGTTTGTTCACTACCATCCGTACTTATTATCACTCTCTTCGCTATGACATCAGTTTGTTCACTACCATCCGTACTTATTATCACTCTCTTCGCTATGACATCAGTTTGTTCACTACCATCCGTACTTATTATCACTCTCTTCGCTATGACTTCAGTTTGTTCACTACCATCCGTACTTATTATCACTCTCTTCGCTATGACATCAGTTTGTTCGCTACCATCCGTACTTATTATCACTCTCTTCGCTATGACATCAGTTTGTTCACTACCATCCGTACTTACCATCACTCTCTTCGCTATGACATAAGTTTGTTCACTACCATCCGTACTTATTATCACTCTCTTCGCTATGACATCAGTTTGTTCACTACCATCCGTACTTATTATCACTCTCTTCGCTATGACATCAGTTTGTCCACTACCATCCGTACTTATTATCACTCTCTTCGCTATGACATCAGTTTGTTCACTACCATCCGTACTTATTATCACTCTCTTCGCTATGACATCAGTTTGTTCACTACCATCCGTACTTATTATCACTCTCTTCGCTATGACATCAGTTTGTTCACTACCATCCGTACTTATTATCACTCTCTTCGGTAAAGCTACAACCTTAGAAATATATACAGACATTTTGCATGCACATAAAATGAAAGTTGTCTGCTACCCTCAATCTATTTATTTTGTTTTGAAGTAAACATACCAATGCTCAAATAATTTCTGTCACCAGCTTGTCAATTTTATCAGATAATATAATGACGTTTCAGCCTTATTACCTATCTATTTATATAGTGTCAGTATCACAGCATATCTCCACTCTTCATAAACAGTGCATTAAACTCAGTGTATAAAATGTGTAGAGGTATGTACTAATGTGTAATGTTATTATTTTTAAGTTATTATTTATACCAGATGAAGTTTTTTTGTTTAACTTTTAAACTACTCATCTATTCACTATTATGCATTCATTCTTTTATTTTGTAGAATTCCAATATTGTAAACACTGAGTACATCATTGTGAAACATTGAAAACACTGATGTCGAATCACAACTATACAAGTGCAAAGAAACAGTTTTGGAGCATAAAAATTTAAATAAAAAAACAAAACTTTTTTTGCAGAGAGGCAACCCCTTTGCACCTGCCAAGACAGGGGTTGTGCCTCCCATACCCTCTGCTAATTATATATACTAACTCCAAGATACAAGATACATGAGGTAAAGACATATTCCACATCAACAGGAATTGCACAGTCTCCGACACCTGTTGCCTAGTTGTTTACTTGATCATACACAGTCACCAAAACAGTTGTCAACCAAACACACACTCAACCTTTTGCAGCAGTGAACTCAGATATATACAGATATAGATATATGGGTCCACTTCCAAATGCCGAAGCCCAAAATACCGATATGCACAAGCTCAGTATGACAATACCGTACACCAAGAATCACAAACAGCTGAAGTTATTCAGTTATTAAGTTAAACAGTTGCCCAGCATGTAGAAATATGCCCTTTTCCCCATTGTAGTGTGATTTTAGAGTTGGTATATATATATATATATATATATATATATATATATATATATATATATTCTGGGTCAACAAATGTAAAATAAAAAATAAAAATAAAAATAAAAAAAAAAAAAATATATATATATATTGTTAGCGGAGTGTGGGGGAGCAGCCCCCTACCTAGGTGTTTACTATATTGGCCAGTGTGTTTGTGTTCGGTGCTGGACAAGTATTTATTTGCGCTGGGTAACTTCAGCCATTCGTGATTCTGGGTTAATGGTATTGTCGTCTCGAGAGTGTTAACGTCAGTATTTTGGGCTGTGTGATTTAGTAGTGGACCCACAAAATACATACACATACACGCACACACACATATATATATATATATATATATATATATATATATATATATATATATATATATATGTGTGTGTGTGTGTGTGTGTGTGTATTTATTTATTTAACATTTATTAACCGGGAAAGTCCGACTTGGAAAGTAGCCAATTTTCAGTGGAGGCCCCAGGAGAAATGCTTCAGATGTATGTTTTTGAATGTGGGAGGAAACCGGAACACCCAAAGGAAACCCACACGAATGTAGGGAGGACATGCAGACTCTGAGAATCGAACCGGAGAACCTCTTGCTGTGAGGTGATAATGCAACCTCTGTACCACTGCACTGTCCATATTAATATTTTCCATATTCATCCTGAATTTTATTAAATAAGTTACAAAAAATCATCATAATCCTAATATACATTTTCCTTCCTTGATTATATAATTGTCATGGTGTTCATCTGTTTTAAAATATGTTAAAGCTTTCCAGTTTGGTATAATATCACTGAAGATCCATCCATCCATCCATTCCTGTGCTAATCAGCACATCAGGCAACAAGCACTCTCTAGCACTAGTTGTTTCCATAGCGGTTACGTTTTTTATGGGGTCAGGTTGCTAGCTCAGTGCCCAACCCACCTCCTATGTATACATATGGGGTGGGGCACACCACACCCACACCTATGGCCAATTTAGAGTGTGCAATCCAACTACTGCATGTCTTTAGAATGTGGGAGAAAAACAGAGCACCTGGAGGAAACACACGCAAACACAGGAGGAGATGCAGACTCCACATAGAAGGCACCCCAGCTGAAAATCGAGCCAGAGAACCTCTTGCTGTGAGGCAACAATGCTAACCACTGCACCACCATCTTGCCCTATCACTGCAGATAAACTAAGATAATATTAATTGTGTTTTAACTATTTATTTTGTTATATACTGGCATATCTTTCCTCAGTTTTGCATTACATTTACTCTATTTTCCTGAGGGCCAGAATGTTGTTTATATATATATATATATATATATATATATATATATATATATATATATATATATATATATAAATATAAATCTTGGCTCACTTAGCTTATCTGATTAACACATGATTAAATAACTTACTGCAAGAATGTATTTGGTCCTCCTTACTGTTTAACTGGATTATATTGGAAATTCAAAACACTGGACACTTAGCATCCTAAATACATTAATGACTTAAACAGTGAAATTATCAATGATGTACACTTACTTGAGAATGTTTGACATATTGCCACAACAGAATATGAAATGCCACTTGCACATTTAGATTTGATTAGGAGAGAGGAAAGTAAAATTATAAATCTAAAAAACAAACTCTGTTTTAAAGAAATTTTTTATCTTCATAAGTGCAAGTGACACAAAGGATGCAAAATGGTAAACAGACAACACAGGCTAATAAAGCTCATGTAAGTCATATGCCCGCATAAAGTCAGCTATGCAATCTAAGAAAGATGTGTTATATATATTCACATACACCTGATAGATGTGTTATGTATCCATTGCCTGCTGAATGCTGCACAATAGGGTAATGTAAACACTGGCATCAACACCAGCACTACTGCCTTGATAACATCCATAAGTATGGTGCAGCCATACAAGTATTATAATAGTCTAGTTAGCAAAACTGTTTCCAAAAGAGGTGCACCAAACTCATGCAGCATTTACTTGTCTAAAGTAATTTCAGTTATAAAGCCAACATGCAAATATTACTTTCAAATTATGTACATGGGCACAAAGTAGAAATGCTGTCTGGTTAGCAACAGTCATGTGCTCAAAAGAGGTACTCTAAACTGAGCAAGTAGCTCTTCTCCTACATAAGAACAGTTATAAAGCAGTCTGAAAACATTAGTGCATGATATGCAATGTATACTGAACATAGTAGACACAAGGTAAGCTACATGCCTGAACATGCAGATGTGCAAGGGTCGAGAATTGCTATTGTTTCATCATGTTCTTTAGAAAACTGCACACAACAAAAGAACATACATAACAAAGCACAAATGACTGCACCGCAACACTGTACCCATGGCTATGATCACAAGGTATACAGGTCATTGCTGCAGAAAATGAAACATGTCTTCCCTGCAGTGAATGCCATGATTGAGCCACATCATGAGTACCAGCTAGCAGGGTATGTGCAGGCAGCAAGCTGACAGCCTGCAGTTGTCTGTATGACTGTAGTAAAGGTTTTCATCTGATAATGTTTGGTGGTACTACCTGCTAACCCTGAGATACTGAAGTACAGGCAGAAAACAATAGGGTAAAAAACAATGGCTGCTACAGTGTCAGTAAGGCTGCCTCCTACTACCCTAGCTCAGACCTTCTTCTAGAACTGTGATGTGTTTGCATTCTGCCAGTACAGATATTGGATATGGGTCAACTGTAGGTAGGCAAAGCACAAGTACTGCTTCTCACACCACTAACCACTTACTTCACTACAGACTGTGTTAATCCTCTGTAGTGTTCTTTTGTATAGATATGTGAGGCAGTAATATCCCCCAGGATTTGTATGAGCTTTGCTAAAGGAACATTCACAGTATCGGAACACTAACAACAGTGTCATCATGAGGCCAGACCCAGTACTGTACTCAGCAGTGACTATGTGCACATCCACATCTTTCACTAGACCTGTTTTCAAAGAGTTAGAATATCCAGAGCAGCATTACTGGACATCCACAGTTAGTATTAATACTGTCACCTCCAAATTATGACACAGCAGTTGTGCTTCCTTGCTGCCCTGATTTGTAGAGCTTCAACATTCCTTTGCATTTACAATAGCCAGAGCCAGCACTTGGTGAAACTCTGTAGACAGATCAACATTAGCACCATTTTCCTGTGCATTTCTTGGTAGTACAGCCACATGTTCAACTGAAGTACCATTTTCCTGTACTTTCCCCAGCAGTACACCACGTGTACACTTTCTTCACCAGTTTTTTGTGCATTCTCTGGCATCACAGCCACATGCAAGACTGCAGCACCATTTTTCTGTGCAGTCCCTGACTTTGCATCCATGTGTACAACTGCAGCACCATTTTCAAGAAATTACTTGGCAGTATACCCATAAGTAAAACTACAGCACCATTTTGCAGTGCATTCTTTGACAGTACACCCACATGTACAAATACAGTGGATGCTGCACACACTCCATGGTATTCACATTACTGTTGTCAGCTCTACAAATGCATTCAATTTGTTAGCAGTAAACTTTACTTTATATTTCCTTGCACAGGCATTCAGAAAATATGTGCTTGAGACATGCCTTCCAGGCTTCAACTGCTTTCTTCTGTAATGAAATGTAATGAAATGACAGTCTTAAGCAAGATAACCACAAATGGAGTAGTAAAATGCTTTCCTAACAAAACAGTAGCTTGTGGCCCCTATGTTTGCCTCTGCAACATAT